>NC_069503.1:842920293-843220293 GCF_027579735.1 Bombina bombina
TTTTGTTCCAGCTTTTACCCCGAACAATTTAGAGATAGATTCGGAAATTTATAAAATGCAAAGGCTATTAAGCATTAGAAAGCATTTTAAAAATCTACCCCCTACTGGACAGTCAACATTCAGATTAAGAAGCATTCAAGAGTTTACTAGCAAAAATGCTATTATCACCACTTTTACTAGGTTGGTTAAACAATATGTTTACTCTAAAGCTAAGAGTTGTTATTATAATTTGACCAAAGAAGAGAATGAGGCCATAAGATCCTTGAGGAATAACTATAACATTGTACAGAGGGGTGCCGATAAGGGAGGGGCTATTGTGGTTCAAAATTATTCTGATTATACGGAGGAATTACTGGGACAATTGAGTGATGTGGAGGTCTATGAGAGGTTAAACGTGGACCCAACAGTTTTAGAACAAAAGTTTCCTATAAGACCTGTATTTTACTGCATACCATAGATACACAAAGACGTGAACAACCCCCAGGGATGTCCCATTATTTCAGCTATGGGGTCCATTATGCAACCAGTAGCTCAGTTTATTGATTACTGGCTACAGCCTTGTGTTTGGTCATTGAAAACTATTGTTAGGGATACACTGCAGTTTTTGCAGATTTTGAAAAGCATCCATGATTATGTGACTTCCTATCAAGGAAGTCATAAGGATTGTGGGTGAAACTATTAAAAATAATGAGCTGTATAAGGGCACTGATCCCCAATATTTGCTTGAGCTTCTTAATTTTGTTTTGACTAGGAATTATTTTAAGTTTGAGAAGAAGTTCTATTTACTGAAACATGGGATGGCAATGGGGTCTAATGTGGCCCCTTCATTCACTTATATGATTATGTATGATTATGAAATTAAATATATTTTGGGGTATGAAATTTATTCCCCCCTGATTACTAGTTATTGTGGATATATAGATCATTTGTTTTTGGTTTGGAAGGGGAAGATGGAACAACTTACTTCATTTTTTAACAAACTAAATAGTTTGGAATCTAAGATTAGATTTACCATGCATGCAGATTATACACACATTAACTATCTAGATGTGATAGTTATTAAAAATGAGAATGGTCTTGTTACAGACCTTTAAAAAAAAAAGTCCACTGATAGGAATACCTTACTTTTGGCCTCTAGTTTTCATCCGAGAAATTTATTGGATAGCTTACCAGTTAGTCAATTTGATAGGGTAAAAATAATTGTTATTCAGAACTCTGCAAGACAGAATAGGGGACAGGAAGTTTTTGAAAGGTTTGCTGCTAGGGGTTATAAACCATCAATTATTGAAGAAACTTGTGCTATGTCTAATGAGGGCAAAAAAGATTTCATTCCACCCTCTTATATCTTTACCCCAGTGTATAATCTAGTGACCTTGCAGTTAAAGAAATCTATGTTTCAATATTGGGATATTGTGTCATCTGATAAATCTCTAGGCAGACTGGTCGCCGCTTGTGGGATTCCAAAGAGGCAAGAATAGGGCCGATCCGGTGGACAGCTCTACTGTTAGAAGCTGGGCAGTGAGACCTGGTTGCTATTGTTCAGATCAATGTACTACCTGCAACTCCCTGATCATTGGTCCATCATTCAGTCACCTTCGCACTGGCAAGAATGTAACTCTGAAGCATAGACTTACCTGTATTTCAGATATGGTGGTCTACATTATCAAGTGTCCATGTGGGCTTACCTATGTAGGTAAAATGGAGCACCCCCTCAAGGGCTCAAGAACAGCCTTGAAGGAAGGTGATAGTGAACACCCTGTTGCATTACATTTCTTACAATAAAGACATACAGTGGCAGATTTGAGATGTATGCCTATTGACAGGATAGTGAGACCACCAAGAGGGGGTGATGTGAAGAAGTTGCTCCTTCAGAGGAAGGTACAATGGATCTACAAGCTTGAGACTATGATTTCTAATGGTTTGAATAACTAGGAAGCATTGTCCTGCTTTCTTGCCGAAAGATAGTGAATTCAGAATTGGGGGGTGACCTTTAATTATACTGGTAGTCTTGTTTTGAAATTCTTGTTTTGAAATTCTTTAATTGCATTGCTAATAGTATAAAATATTACACTGGGGTGGTATGATGTGATAAAGTTTTTTTATGGTTTAAGCAACACCCTTCAGATGTTCTGTTTTGTAAGAATGTATAATGATATAAATAGTGAATTGTCTAGGAAAATTATATAGTTGGACAACCGGGAGTGACATCAGGGCCTTCTGTAGTGTTATTGTGGTGTGTTACCATAGCAACGGTTCATTATTAATTGTAAGTGATCGGGCACAATTTGGAGGTTGGAACCGATGGGGTCACTCTAATCTGCTGTGTAGAAAAAGTCCAATATCTTTTTATTTTAATTTGGGCAAATGTTAATCTTTGGACAACTTTAATAGATTTGTGTGAATTAGGTCCAGACCAGAAGTGCGCTGACATCATTTCCAGGTGCTGCTAAGTAGTGGCTTGGCATTCTGTTTAAATACGGTGATGTGGTGAGTGTACCCTATACTGTTTTTTGTGGAATTATGCTGTGATACCCTTGACAAAGGTGCCTGGACCGAAATGAGAGTTACAAAAGTCATAAGCCATGTTGCGAGGTGTATGAAGCATTTTGTGTGTATATATATATATATATATATATATATATATATATATACACAAAACTCATAGCCATGGATGCTCACCAGCACTCACAAACAGCTGCACAGCTTTCAGGGACTCGGGTTTTTAACCCCAGCCATGCCTGGGTGCAAAGCCCATAAGGAAAATTACAAAACACAGTTATAAACACAACACATAGAAAGTCTGGCACTTTCTTGCTGTGAGTTTTGCAGGGTTATAGGATGTGTACCCAGTCAAGTTTAAGAGTGCAGTCTTTTTTCATGTTTGTTATGTGTATTGGGAAATTACAAAGGGCCTGTGTCACCCTTGTTTGTATCTCAGTATGTTTGGTTGAAGCCGTGCATTGTTTGGCTGTAGATTAGTGACCCAGGGAGGAAAAGACCTTAACATGGTCCTGGGCCTATCACCATTTGGCCAAATGCTGTAACTAACTCTTCCATTTTGCTTTTAATCTAGCTGTGTCCTTGCAAGAGAGTGCCAGACTTTCTATGTGTTGTGTTAATAATTTTGTTTTGTAATTTTCCGTATAGGCTTTGCATTTAGGTTTGGCTTGGGTCACTGCCTGAGTCCCTAAAAGCTTTGCAGCTGTATGTGAGTGCTGATGAGCAGGGCCGGATTTCCCATTAGGCACAGTAGGCATGTGCCTACAGGCGCACTGCAGTGAGGGGCGCCTGCCTGTATGAGTGTAATCATGTTTTTTGTTTTTTTTTATAGGCGATGCTGGCATTACTAAACTACCGACAATGCAAAAGCGGGGTTTATTTATGGCTGATCACACGTTTCAGTAGTGAGTGTTACAGATATGCAAGCATGGGACTGGCTATGTCACGCATCACAAAGTAATGGTGCCTTAGCTATGGTCTGAATCATCTCTCAATCATCCTATATTCTATTATCATTGGTGGTTTCTTTTATCTACGCCTCTTGACTTCCCCTGCTCAGACAGCTACACCAAATTCTGCCCATTCACTGAATCCCTTAACTACTATTGGCTCAGACACTTGTGCTGTCAGCAGGGGGCAAATTAACTTAATAAATTGAATTTTGTGAAGCTCATTTTTATTTTATCCTGTGTCTCACTTATATGATCATTTTTACCACTCTGAGAGGGGTTTTAGCAGGCACCTATGCCGACTAATTCTTGCTATATGGACATGCAGAGCAGGCTCCCAATCTCCAACTCTCTGTTTACGTTCAGTAATGTGTGTGTGCTCTCCTAAGATTTAGCTGCAGATGAGCTCCTTATTTGGGCTATATGTTAGTTGCAGGCAGGTGCGCTATTACTCTGTGATTGGTGAAACGTCACAGTTTCTAAGCTAGGTTAGGTTGCGTTACCACGTCAATGAAGTTACCAGGAAAGGTTCTTGACTGCCAGCTCCCTGCCGTTACATTTACTGTGTCCTGGTCGGGACAGCTTTGTTTGTCCCAGGAACCATGCTCTTCTGTTACTGACGCCTGCCAGTGACCTGTGGATGTGAAGCCAATGGCCTCTATTTATGAAAGGTCTTGCGGACCTGATCCGACAGTGCGGATCAGGTCCGCAAGACCTCGCTGAATGCGGAGAGCAATACGCTCTCTGCATTCAGCATTGCACCAACAGCTCACACGAGCTGCTGGTGCAACGCCGCCCCCTGCTGACTCGCGGCCGCCAGCTCCATTCAGAGCTTGATAAATAGGCCCCAATGTCAGCACCCCTGCCAAGCCACCATTTTACATCCAGGGCTCAGTGCAAGTGACAAGCAAGAGCAGATATCATGACAGTAATGTATATCGCGGCAGGCATATAATGAGTGATATGCCAAGTTGTTTTCTTGGTTACTTGGTCGTCCCCAGTTATAGTTAAAGGGACAGTAAACCTTAAAAATAATGTTATATAATTCTGCACATAGTGCAGAATTATATAACATTATTTAAGTGCTATAGTTCTAATAGCCTTTTTTCTCTTTAAATATGTAAAAAAATTACGGCGCTTTTACAGACCCGCTCTCTGCTCTCTGCTGAGCGGGTCTGTAATATTTAGTCAGCGCATCGGGTCAGCTGTATAGTCACAGCCCGGCCCGACCGCGCCATAGCACTAAGTGCAGCTCGCTCCTGTCACAGGAGCGAGCTGCACTTAGTCTTATGGCGCGGTCGAGCCGGGCTGTGACTATACAGCTGGCCCGATGCGCTGACTAAATATTACAGACCCGCTCAGCAGAGAGCAGAGAGCGGGTCTGTAAAAGCTCCGTAATTTTTACATATTTAAAGAGAAAAAAGGCTATTAGAACTATAGCACTTAAATAATGTTATATAATTCTGCACTATGTGCAGAATTATATAACATTATTTTTAAGGTTTACTGTCCCTTTAAGCTTAGAAGGCAGTATGCAACAGCAGTGCCATGTATATCACAATAGGAGCTAGCTACTGAAGGGCCAGCGTGGCACTTTATGTCCAGAGATCAGCCCCACTGGTAAAAAGTGTTGAAAGTGGCTGCGCTGTGTCACCTCCAGGGAACCAAGCTGCCCACGTCCTCTGAGTCAACCTTGTTGCTTTCACCTCCAAAATAAAAGAGCTCACAATAGTGTATCAGATTTCAGACAATGTGGTAGGCACACAAACTGGTTATACTCACAAGATTGCAGTTAAAATAAGCCTTTTATTAAAATCATCACAAAGGTGTCTTCAGGTGCAGCTTCAGGTTTTATTTAAAATACATCTTAACGTGTTTCAGCTAAAAGAAGCCTTTATCAAGAGCATAAAGTTAAAACAATTTATGGTGGTAGGTAACAACAGGTAAGTGTCTGCCATGATAGTGGTGTGTATGACCCCACTAAGTAGTCACAAGATACTATATGAACCTAGTTGTGTCACAATATGTCCTCAATGGGTAATACGAGGAGAATGACATGTCTTTTGTAAATAGCAGTGGCATTGCTTACATAGTGATTGTTTTTTGTTAGTACAGTTTTATGTAAGGCAAACAGTCAGCACTACACATTCTTTACACAATTTGTGTGAAGATAAATATCATGGTAAGAGATAGCCTTGCTTTATTTGGTGATAATCCATTCAGTAGATCAGCAGGTATAACATCATAGTTATGTTACTGCTATATGTGCAGCAGAAAACAGCAGGCACCAAAAGATTAATTGTATACATGGTAGCATTTTTTCTTCAATGCCATGCCTGTCACAATATATGTAAAGTGTTCCTTTTTTCACTTTTTTTGTGGGGGGGGGGAGGTGGCTTCAGGTTTTTGTGCCTACAGACACCTGAGATGTAAATCTGGCCCTGCTGGTGAGTGTCAGGGTTCCAGGAATCAGACTGAGACGAGAAGTGCAAAAATAATCACACCTTTATTAATAGCAAAAAATAATAAAAAAAAGTCCACAAGTCAAATAACAAGCCAGGAGTCAAAACCAGAGCTGGTAGTCAGACGAGCCAAGTCAGGAGCCAAAGCGAATAGTCAGACGAGCCGGAATCAGGAACAAGGAAAACAGCAGAGTCAGGAACAATCCAGGGATCAGGAACCAGGAAGGACGTCAGGCAGCCAGGTAATACACAGGAACTCTCACAAACAGGTCTGAGACAACGCAAAGGCAAAGCATACTGAACAGAGGCCCTTTAAATAATAAGTGATGACATCACAATTCTGAGATTGCATCCTGTCTCACATGGATGATGCACACCAGTCTGGCCATAAAAGGAAGTGCAGGAAATGAGCAGCATCCCCCACAATGCACCAAGTCAGAAAGAGAGGTGAGTAAAATGGCTGCCAGCAGCACATGGCAAACACAACAGGGAAAAAACCCTGACAGTACCCTCCCCTCAACGACCCCTCCCCCACGGGAGGAAAAAAGGCTTATTGGGGAAACGGGCATGGAAGGCACGGAGGAGAGCGAGCGCATGAACATCAGAGGAGGGAACCCAAGAACGCTCCTCCGGACCGTAGCCCCTCCAGTGAACCAAATACTGTACATGGCCCCTGGACATACGAGGTTCAATAATGCTGCTGACCTCATACTCCTCATGGCTGTCAACAAAGATAGGATGGGGACAAGGCAACACAGTGGTAAACCGATTACAAACCAATGGTTTCAAGAGGGAGACATGAAAAACATTGGAGATGCGTATAGCAGGAGGAAGGTCAAGAGCGTAGGCCACAGGATTAACCCGTCGGAGTATTCGAAAAGGACCAACATATCGGGGAGCCAATTTATTGGAAGGCACACAAAGGTTCAAGTTGCGGGAGGACAGCCAAACTCTCTCACCAACCTGGTAGGAAGGTGCGGGCAGACGCCTACGATCAGCCTAGAACTTTTGGTGCTGCATAGAATGATGAAGGCAATCCTGCATCTGCACCCACATGGAACGGAGTTGCTGGAGATGCTCCTCCAAAGCCGGAATACCCTGAGACATGAATGAATCAGGCAACAAGGATGGTTGAAACCCATAATTCGCCATGAACGGGGATAACTTGGAGGAAGCATTAATAGCACTTTTACGAGCAAACTCTGCCCAAGGTAACAGTTCAGACCAATTATTGTGGTGATCTGAGACATAGCAACGGAGGAACTGTTCCAGAGCTTGATTAGACCATTCCGCAGCCCCATTGGATTGAGGGTGATATGCTGAGGAGAAGGAAAGCTGGATCCCCATTTGAGCACAAAAGGAACGCCAAAATCTGGAGACAAACTGGCTACCCTGGTACGACACTATCTCCTTGGGTAACCCATGTAAACGGAAGACCTCCTGGGCAAAAATTGAAGCAAGCTCCTGAGCGGTAGGCAGCTTCATCAAGGGAATGCAATGGGACATTTTAGAAAAACGGTCAACCACCATCATAAGGATAACAGTATTGCCATTTTAAACAGGGAGCTCGACAGTGAAGTCCATGGAAAGATGTGTCCAAGGACGCTCACCATTAGCAATAGGTTGAAGAAGACCCACAGGAAGACGTTGAGGAGTCTTATTCTGTGCACAAACTGAGCAGGAGGCAACATACGCAGCAACAGCAGAACGAAGACCTTGCCACCAGAATTGTCGAGTGACAGACCAAATCATTTGGTCCTTGCCTGGGTGACCTGCGGCTTTAGGATAGTGGTAAGTGTGCAAAAGTTTAGTTTGAAGATTCTCAGGAACAAAACACTTACCACTAGGTTTGTCAGGAGGTGCATTGGTTTGTGCAGCCAGGATCTCCTCCCCCAAGGGAGAAGTTAAATTAGTATGAATAGTAGCCAAAATATGGTCAGGAGGTATAACAGTAGTAGGTACAGACTCCTCTTTGGACAGAGGCGAAAATTGTTGAGAGAGGGCATCAGCCCTAAGATTCTTACTACCAGGCAGGTAGGAGACCACATAATTAAACCGAGACAAAAATAGCACCCATATGGCCTGTCGGGGTGACAAATGTTTTGCTTCAGATAGATAAGTTAAATTCTTGTGGTCAGTAAGAATGAGCACTGGCACGCTAGTACCCTCGAGAAGATGCCTCCATTCCTTGAGTGCCAAAATTCCCTGTCTCTATTTTCATAATTGCACTCCGCTGAAGACAATTTCTTATAGAAGAAACCACAGGGATGCAAAGAACCGTCAGGTGTAGGACGTTGAGACAAGAGGGCAACTACTCCAGTCTCAGACGCATCGACCTCAAGAACAAAAGGCAGGACAGGGTTAGGATGAGCCAGAACTGGAGCGGCAGCAAAGGCAGTCTTAAGACTATCAAAGGCCTTAATGGCAGTAGATGACCAATGTAGTGGATCATTCTCTTTGTCATGTCTGTGATAGGTTTGACCAAGGAAGAAAAGTTTTTTTAAAAAACTTTCTATAGTAATTGGCGAACCCCAAAAAACGTTTAATAGACCGAAGACCAACTGGGCGAGGCCACTGCAGAACTGCAGATAACTTGTCAGGATCCATGGAGAATGCTGCAATGGAGATAACATAACCTAGGAAGGTTACTTAAGTCTGATGGAACTCACATTTCTCAAGTTTACAAAACAGGCCGTTCTCACGTAGTCTCTGAAGAACCCGTGTAACATCAGAACAATGAGCCTCAAGTGTGGGTGAGTGTATGAGGATGTCGTCTAAGTACACTACAAGACACTGTTGCAACATATCTCGTAGGACATCATTAATAAATTCCTGAAAAACAGCAGGAGCATTACATAGGCCAAAGGGCATTACAAGATACTCATAATGCCCGCTCCTGGTGTTAAATGCTGTTTTCCATTCGTGGCCCTCCTTAATCCTAACAAGATTGTACGCTCCTCTCCAATCAAGTTTAGTAAAGACCGTAGCTCCCTTGAGGTGGTCAAAGAGTTCCGTAATGAGCAGAATAGGGTAAGCATTCTTAATGGTAAGACGATTAAGACCCCTATAATCGATACATGGTCTTAACTCGCCACCCTTTTTCTTCACAAAGAAGAAGCCAGCCCCTGCAGGAGAGCAGGATTTGCGGATGATTCCCTGCGACAAAACATCGGCAACATACTCCTCCATAGCACAATTCTCTGCAACAGACAGAGGGTACACCCGGCCCTGAGGAGGAATGGCTCCGGGTTGCAGGTCTATGGCACAATCGTAAGTCCGGTGAGGAGGCAACGTACTGGCACGCACCTTGTCAAACATGTCTAGGAACTCTCGGTACTCCTCTGGCAATTGAGATACCGAAAAAGTGCACAAGACTTTAACTGGTTTCCGAAGACAACTGGAAATACATTGCAGGGACCATGACAAAATTTCGGACCTGTGCCAGTCGAGACTGTGATTGTGCTTTTGGAGCCAGGGATAACCCAGAACAACCGGAAAATGTGGAGAGTTTATCACCTGGAACTGGAGGGTTTCAAAATGGAGAGCCCCAACAGCCATGGACAACGGAGCAGTTTCATGAATAACGAGTGCGGGCTGAAGGGGCCTGCCATCAATGGCCTCAATAGCAAGCGGAACAGACTGAGGCAAAACAGGAATGGAGTGCTTTGATACAAAAGCACTGTCAATGAAATAGCCTGCAGCACCGGAGTCAACAAGAGCCTGGGTGACTATGGAGGAGTCCACCCAGGAAAGGACAACCATGACCAAAGGTTTCTCCTTAAGCAGTTCCGGGGACGAGGATAAACCACCCAAGGTCTGCCCCCGACAGGACCTTAGGTATGAGCATTTCCCGGCCATGTAGGACAAGACTTCAAAAGGTGGCCCTGTAACCCACAATAGAGGCAGAGCCCCTCCCTCCTCCTAAAGGCCCTCTCCGCCGTGGTGAGACGCGTGAATCCCAACTGCATCAGCTCAGCAGTACCTGGTGACTCGGGACCAGGAGGCATGGGAGGAGAGGGAGGCATGGGTGGAAACGAACACATAGGAGACAACGGAACAGGAGGCTTCTACAAGCGCTCCTTGAAAGAGGGCCTCTCTATGAGTCTCAACTTCGTCTTTAATCGCGTCAGAGAGCCCATGAAAGAAGGCGGCAACAAGGGCTTCATTGTTCCAACCTACCTCTGCGGCAAGCGTACGGAAATCAATAGCATACTGAGCAACAGATCTTGTACCTTGCTGAATGGACATGAGTCATTTAGCAGCAGAGGAGGAGAGAGCTGGAACATCAAACACCCTTCGAAAGGAGGCCACAAATTCAGGGTAATTTGAAATCACAGGTTTATTAGTCTCCCACAAGGGATTAGCCCAGGCAACAGCTGTGTCAGAGAGTAAAGAGATGAGAAATCCCACCTTAGTTCTGTCAGAGGGAAATGCCTGAGGTAACATCTCAAAGTAAATGCCCACCTGGTTCAAAAACCCTCTGTACTGAATAGGATCGCCTCCATATCGCTGAGGTAGAGATGCAGAACCCGACATGCTCCTGGTAGGCATAGGTGCAGCAGCGGACAGATTGAGCTCGCATTCTATTGGCTGTTCCGATCAGCCAATAGAATGCGAGCTCATTCTGATTGGCTGATTGGATCAGCCAATCGGATTGAACTTGAATCTGATTGGCTGATTCCATCAGCCAATCAGAATTTTCCTACCTTAATTCCGATTGGCTGATAGAATCCTATCAGCCAATCGGAATTCGAGGGACGACATCTTGGATGATGTCCCTTAAAGGAACCTTCATTCTTCAGTTGGACGTCGAACGAAGAGGATGGATCCGCGCCGGAGGACTTCAAGATCAGCCGCTCGTCATCGGATGGAACCACATAGAAGATGCGGCTTGGATGAAGATATTTGCCGGTCCGGATGTCCTCTTCTGCCCGGATAGGATGAAGATTTCTTCCCGAAGATGGACTTCTTCATTTGCCGGTAAGATCCAGACTTCAGCCGGAGGATGGACGTCACTCTTCAGCCCCCGCTTGGGCTTGGAGGAAGATTTCGGAGGCTCTTCTGGACAGATCGGGACCCGGTGTGGTGAAGACAAGGTAGGGAGATCTTCAGGGGCTTAGTGTTAGGTTTATTTAAGGGGGGTTTGGGTAAGATTAGGGGTATGTGGGTGGTGGGTTGTAATGTTGGGGGGGGTATTGTATGTTTTGTTTTACAGGCAAAAGAGCTGAATTCTTTGGGGCATGCCCCGCAAAGGGCCCTTTTCAGGGCTGGTAAGGTAAAAGAGCTTTTCTATTTTTATTTTAGAATAGGGTAGGGCATTTTTTTTATTTTGGTGGGCTTTGTTATTTTATTAGGGGGCTTAGAGTAGGTGTAATTTTGTAATATTTTTCTAATGTTTGTAAATATTTTTTTTTTTTTGTAACTTAGTTCTTTTTTTATTTTTTGTACTTTAGTTAGTTTATTTCATTGTATTTATTTGTAGGTATTTTATTTAATTTATTTATTCATAGTGTAGTGTTAGGTTTAATTGTAGGTAATTGTAGGTATTGTATTTAATTAATTTATTGATAGTGTAGTGTTAGGTTTAATTGTAGATAATTGTAGGTAGTTTATTTAATTTATTTATTGATAGTGTAGTGTTAGGTTTAATTGTAACTTAGGTTAGCATTTATTTTACAGGTAATTTTGTAATTATTTTAACTAGGTAACTATTAAATAGTTATTAACTATTTAATAGCTATTGTACCTGGTTAAAATAATGACAAAGTTGCCTGTAAAATAAATATTAATCCTAAAATAGCTACAATATAATTATAATTTATATTGCAGCTATATTAGGGTTTATTTTACAGGTAAGTATTTAGCTTTAAATAGGAATAATTTATTTAATAAGAGTTAATTTATTTCGTTAGATAAAAATTATATTTAACTTAGGGGGGTGTTAGGGTTAGGGTTAGACTTAGCTTTAGGGGTTAAAAAATTTATTATAGTAGCGGTGAGCTCCGGTCGGCAGATTTGGGGTTAATACTTGAAGTTAGGTGTCGGCGATGTTAGGGAGGGCAGATTAGGGGTTAATACTATTTATTATAGGGTTCTTGAGACGGGAGTGAGGCGGATTAGGGGTTAATAACTTTATTATAGTAGCGATGAGCTCCGGTCGGCAGATTAGGGGTTAATTATTGTAGGTAGGTGGAGGCTACGTTGGGGGCGGCATATTAGGGGTTAATAAATATAATATAGGGGTCGACGGTGTTAGGGGCAGCAGATTAGGGGTACATAGGGATAACGTAGTTGGCGGCGGTGTACGGAGCGGCAGATTAGGGGGTTAAAAATTTTTAATATAGTGGCGGCGATGTGGGGGGACCTCAGTCTAGGAGTACATAGGTAGGTTATGCGTGTTAGTGTACTTTAGAGCACAGTAGTTAAGAGCTTTATAAACCGGCGTTAGCCCAGAAAGCTCTTAACTACTGACTTTTTTCTGCGGCTGGAGTTTTGTCGTTAGATTTCTTACGCTCACTTCAGCCACGACTCTAAATACCGGCGTTAGAAAGATCCCATTGAAAAGATAGGATACACAAATGGCATAGGGGGATCTGCGGTATGGAAAAGTCACGGCTGGAAACTGAGCGTTAGACCCTTTCCTGACTGACTCCAAATACCAGAGGGCGGTAAAAACCAGCGTTAGGAGCCTCTAACGCTGGTTTTGACGGCTACCGTTCAACTCTAAATCTAGCTGATAGATTTTTATCTCATGTAGGTATTTGTGTGTATGGCTTATATATGCAAAGTTCAAGTAATCTTAACTGCTTAGTTGGAATAAACACAATTATATCTGCATATTCCAATATTAAAATATAAAAGTAAATAGCAACTCAAACATGAAAAAGGTGAAAAAATACAGATTTCAACTCAATCTTAAAGGGAAAATCTAGTCAAAGTTAAACTTTCATGATTCAGATAGAGCATGTCATTTTAAAAAAACTTTAAATTTTTCTTTTATCATTAAATTTGCTAAGTTCTCTTGGTATTCTTAGTTGAAAGCTAAACCTAGATAGGCTCATATGCTAATTTCTAAGCCCTTTAAGGCCGCCTCTTATCTGAATGCACTTGACCATTTTTCACAGCTTGAGGGCAATAGTGCCTGTGTGCCATATAGATAACATTGTGCTCATGCCCGTGGAGTTACTTATAAGAGGGCACTGATTGACAAAAATGCAAGTCTGTCAAAAGAACTGATATAAGAGGGCAGTCTGCAGAGGATTAGATATAAGGTAATCACAGAGGTAAAAAGTATATTAATATAACTGTTTGTTATGAAAAACTGAGTAATAAATGGATTATCCATCTTTTTAAACAATAAAAATTCTGAAGTAGACTGTCCCTTTAATGGAAAATTTAAATTTCAACTTTGTGCTCACCAACCAAAAATATTAAACCTTTTGTTCTTAAATGAAGAGCTTTTGTAAATGCACTTAAATGCTATTAAAGAATAACGTTTAAATGAATTGGGGTTGAGCTTTAAGAGGCTGTAACCAGGAATTTCACTATTTTTTTTATGTTTGAGCTGCAGTTTAATTTTAATAGTTTAACATTTAAAGTAGCTACTAGCATCACTGACATACATACAGGGAGTGCAGAATTATTAGGCAAGTTGTATTTTTGAGGATTAATTTTATTATTGAACAACAACCATGTTCTCAATGAACCCAAAAAACTCATTAATATCAAAGCTGAATAGTTTTGGAAGTAGTTTTTAGTTTGTTTTTAGTTATAGCTATTTTAGGGGGATATCTGTGTGTGCAGGTGACTATTACTGTGCATAATTATTAGGCAACTTAACAAAAAACAAATATATATCCATTTCAATTATTTATTTTTACCAGTGAAACCAATATAACATCTCAACATTCACAAATATAAATTTCTGACATTCAAAAACAAAACAAAAACAAATCAGTGACCAATATAGCCACCTTTCTTTGCAAGGACACTCAAAAGCCTGCCATCCATGGATTCTGTCAGTGTTTTGATCTGTTCACCATCAACATTGCGTGCAGCAGCAACCACAGCCTCCCAGACACTGTTCAGAGAGGTGTACTGTTTTCCCTCCTTGTAAATCTCACATTTGATGATGGACCACAGGTTCTCAATGGGGTTCAGATCAGGTGAACAAGGAGGCCATGTCATTAGATTATCTTCTTTTATACCCTTTCTTGCCAGCCACGCTGTGGAGTACTTGGACGCGTGTGATGGAGCATTGTCCTGCATGAAAATCATGTTTTTCTTGAAGGATGTAGACTTCTTCCTGTACCACTGCTTGAAGAAGGTGTCTTCCAGAAACTGGCAGTAGGACTGGGAGTTGAGCTTGACTCCATCCTCAACCCGAAAAGGCCCCACAAGCTCATCTTTGAGGATACCAGCCCAAACCAGTACTCCACCTCCACCTTGCTGGCGTCTGAGTCGGACTGGAGCTCTCTGCCCTTTACCAATCCAGCCACGGGCCCATCCATCTGGCCCATCAAGACTCACTCTCATTTCATCAGTCCATAAAACCTTAGAAAAATCAGTCTTGAGATATTTCTTGGCCCAGTCTTGACGTTTCAGCTTGTGTGTCTTGTTCAGTGGTGGTCGTCTTTCAGCCTTTCTTACCTTGGCCATGTCTCTGAGTATTACACACCTTGTGCTTTTGGGCACTCCAGTGATGTTGCAGCTCTGAAATATGGCCAAACTGGTGGCAAGTGGCATCTTGGCAGCTGCACGCTTGACTTTTCTCAGTTCATGGGCAGTTATTTTGCGCCTTGGTTTTTCCACACGCTTCTTGCGACCCTGTTGACTATTTTGAATGAAACGCTTGATTGTTCGATGATCACGCTTCAGAAGCTTTGCAATTTTAAGAGTGCTGCATCCCTCTGCAAGATATCTCACTATTTTTGACTTTTCTGAGCCTGTCAAGTCCTTCTTTTGACCCATTTTGCCAAAGGAAAGGAAGTTGCCTAATAATTATGCACACCTGATATAGGGTGTTGATGTCATTAGACCACACCCCTTCTCATTACAGAGATGCACATCACCTAATATGCTTAATTGGTAGTAGGCTTTCGAGCCTATACAGCTTGGAGTAAGACAACATGCATAAAGAGGATGATGTGGTCAAAATACTCATTTGCCTAATAATTCTGCACACAGTGTATAGCCTCCACTGCTTACTATATGGAGCACTATGCATCTTCTGGTAATATAAAGGTTCAATAAGATATAATTACATATCCTAATATAACAGAATACAATTAAAATAAAAAATCACATGTTATGTCTTACAAAATGATCTTTTTATGTCCTCCTATTTAAGAAAGGTTTAATATCTCTTGATAAAAAGAAGAGGCATGCACTTGAGTAATAGTAATGTCTAAAACAGAAGTTCTCCATTATTGGGAAATAGACATGCAGAAATGTTTCTTTTTACTTGTTTTACAAGAATTCCCACTAAACTATCCAAATATGTGTCAACCAGTACGAGTTGCGAAAATCTGTGCTTTTTTTAAGGACTAATTTTTAACTTAATGTATATATTTATTTATATATATATATATATATATATATATATATATATATATATATATATATATATATATATATAAATCCAGCCAGGGTACAGCACTCACGATAACCTTTGTGCTGTTTCTTCCCATGTTGCACTTTGAAATTTACATATGTAGCAAAAGAAAAGAAAGGCACTCAATGGGTCTTAACCATAAAATCACTTCTTAATTAGCCGTGACATTTTGGGGTTGTCCCCGTCATCTGACATAACTTTTAACTTAGTGTATATATATATATATATATATATATATATATATATATATATACACATTACTGCTAAATCAGAAATGTTAAAACATAAATTATGAAATAATGCTTAGTATATCCCAGAGGAATATGTCTGAAAATGATGTTAGCGAGGGTTCATGGTAATTGTACACCTCCTTTCTATTCATTTTCAGTACACATAATGTCACATTTCCTGTCCGTTCTCTGTAAAAGAATCAGAAAGCATTTAATGAGCAATCTTATATAGATAATCATCAAAGATGAGAGACTTGTATATCCAGTGAGAAATCGAATTCTATTACAAAAAACTGCAATGGGATTAAGGTGCAGAATTAGCAGGGAAAATCAAGTGGAAAAATCCCATAGAAAGTAACACAGATTTACCATCTGATAAATCAGTGTAATTATTTTACTCCCATGCTTACATCTGGGACACATTAATATATACACTTTTCAATTCTTCAACAGCCTGTATTTTTTCATTTATTTTTTTGCACTTGTTTAACATTAAGAAATATTTGCTAAAAATAAACGGCTAGACTACGAGTTTTGCGTTATGAGTAAAAAAGCAGCGTTAAGCCTCATAACGCTGCTTTTTCACTACTGCTGGTATTACGAGTCTTGCAGGTACAGCTGTCCCGCACACTTTTTTGGCCGTACCGCAAATTAATTTACGCAATTTGCATATAGTCTTTTTTAAATAGGACTTCCATTGCGCCGGTATTACAAGCTTTTTTTTTAGGCCAAAAAGTGAGCGGTACAGCCTATCTAAGATTCGTAACGCATTCTAAAGTCAGTAGTTATGAGTTTTACACTGCAAAGCCGTAGCATAAAACTCATAACTAAAGTGCTAAAAAGTACACTAACACCCATAAACTACCTATTAACCCCTAAACCAAGTCCCTCCTGCATCGCAAACACTAAAATAAATTTATTAATGCCTAATCTGCCGCTCCGGACATCGCCGTCACTAGAATAAACATATTAACCCCTATACCGCTGCATGTTTGCCTCGCAAACACTAGATAAATATTATTAACCCCTAATCTGCCGCCCCTAACATCGCCGCCACCTACCTACATTTATTAACCCCTAATCTGCCGCCCCCAACGTCGCCGCCACTATACTAAAGTTATTAACCCCTAAACCTAAATCTAATCCTAACCCTAACACCCACTAACTTAAATATAATTAACATAGATCTAAATAAAACCTACTATTAATAACTAAATAATTCCTATTTAAAACTAAGTACTTACCTGTAAAATAAACCCTAAGCTAGCTACAATATAACTATAGTTGCATTGTATCTATCTTAGATTTTATTTTTATTTTACAGGCAAGTACACTTTATGTTCTAAGCTTGTCAATAGAGTAATGTATAACAGAAATCTCCCTAAACTCTCCGTTCAAAGTTATAAATAGATAAATAAAATAATAATATATATGCTGGGGATCTTATGGTAATGTATTTTTGCAGCATTAAGTGATTATTATTTGAAATTATTAAATGTATAGCCTTTTTATAAGACTTCAATGTAGTATCCAATTTGATCACTTTTCTTCCTAATCATACATTTACCAAAATAATTGTGCATTATATTTCTCCATTAACATGAAAGTATTTAAAAACACAGGAGCAGCATTTTATATAGACCCATATGTGATATTAAAAGTTTAAGTTTTATGATACATCTTCATACGGGACCAAAAGCTTTCAAACTCAGATGTAATTAATGAACTTCCGTCACATTCCTATATTGCTGCCCTTTGTGATTATTCAAATTTCTATTCAATAAGCATCTTAATGACAGACTAAATGCTTTCAAACCCTAATATAACTTTTAATAGTCTTGAAAAACGATAATCCCTATACTCAGCCTGGATCTCCTATGAAGACTTTACCGCAACGGTATGTGTATATAAGTTTCCTTTATTTTTACTATAGGAGTATCCGGTAGTCTAAGGTATTACAATCATATTGCTGTTCACCTATTAAAAATGTATTGGCAACTTTTTACCCAAATAACAAAAGAAAGTTAGTACAAGATTAGTATCCCCATTATTAGAACCATGTCATAGCGCATAATGTTTATAACAATCGATATTTAGCTAGAGGTTCTCATACATTCCTATGCATAACATGACTTCTGGTCTAATATACTGTACTCTTTTGTCATACATATTATTATTTTTTTTTTTTTTTTCAAAAGAGCTTTATTGAAAATATAGTCAAGATACAAGAGCCTCAATAGGCAAGAATACAAACTGTTAAGGTCACATCATGGCCATCAAACATGACTGGCGAAGATACACAGGTCCACAGGACCAGACAAAAATGTTATATAGTGACAAATAATATTTCCTAATCACATTTGCCTTGAAACTTACAACGCTTATATAGCTCTATTACACATTTTCTTCTTTTCTCCACCTCTGTACTGTGGGTTAAGTCTTAAATTTAAATCTCATTATACACAAAAAACACACAATTTTGTTTCATATCAAAGGTCAAAACTTAACTTATAAACATATAACTCAGTGTAAAAGTAATAATCTAATCCTCCAGGTCCACGTCCTTGTTGGCCAAAATGGCCTCTCGGAAGGGGGGGGTATGGGTTGGGGGGGGTATGGGTTGGGGGGGAAAAAAAAAAAAGAAAAAAAAAAACACACACATCTTAGTCTCATGCATCCCCTGAACTCCCATTCTCCTTCCCTACCATTCGTATTTAAAGTAATCACCCTTCCGTATCCTGTCTCTCCCACAAATGAAGGATCTCATGATATTCACCCATTCTAGAAGTTTTAAAGTAGTGGAATTTTTCAAGTAGTAGCGTGTTATTTACACTCTGTCTCCAGTCATGAAGTGTGGGAATCTGATTCGTCTTCCACCGGAGCGGGATCAAATTTTTTGCCCCAGTCAACATTACCAATAAAAGGGTCTTTTTCATGGGGTTCTGTATGCGGGTAGGCAAATGAAACAGTAGGGTCTCCGGTGTCTTTGCTATCTCTAAGTCTAGAATGCCCTGAATTTCTTCCCACACTGCAGACCAAAAGTCCTTCAGCAGTGGGCAGTCCCACCAGATATGTACCAAGGTGCCTGACTCGCCGCAACCCCTCCAACACCTATCCGAGACTCTTGGGTATATCTTCCTCAGCCTGGCCGGCGTGAGGCACCACCTGCTTAACAATTTAAACTGGGATTCTTGTATTCCCGCTGAAACTGATATACTACTAGTGGTTCGGAAAATCCGCAACCAATCCTCTCTCGTCAAATCACAACCCAATTCTTTATGCCACATCCTGGCATAGCTTGGGAGGGGGCAGTTTGGCGGACGCGTTAGTAAGGTGTATATCAGCGAGACCAAGCGCCTGGTTGCTGTTTGTTTAACACACACGGCGTGAGGTCCCTCAAGAGTTGAGGCTTGTACTTATGAGTGCTGATATAATGCCGTATCTGTAAATACTCAAACCAGGGGAAGGAGTCCTCTGGGTATTCTGCCATCAACTCCTCTCTAGTCTTGATCCATCCTCCCACTGTGAAAGTGGCTATTCTGTTAGGAAAAGTTGTGATTTGGTCTATTGTCGAACGGGCTCGCAGAGGCAACTCCGGGTTCCCATGAATCGGTGTCAAGGGGGAGTATGGAGCCGACACATGAGTATCCACCCTAATCACCTTATCCCAAACAACAAAAAGTTCTTCCAATAACGGATAGGTGCGTATCTGCATTGGCCTATGTTTAACACCGGTCCAAAGGAGAGGTGCAAAGTCCCTAACTTGTAAGATATCTCTGTCAACTTTGACCCAGTCTTTCTGGGGGCTGTTCTGGCACCACTCGACTGCTCTTTGCAAGATCACAGCCCGTCTGTATAACTCCAGGTCCGGAAGACTCAGGCCTCCGGCGTCCCTAGGAAGAGACATAGTCGCCCTGTTGATCCTCGGTCTAACCCCCATCCAAATATACTCCTCCACTTATCTCTGGAGTGTCTTGAGAAAATTTCGTGGGAGTGGGATGGGTAGGGTCTGGAATAAATATAGTAATCTGGGGAGCACATTCATTTTGATTACATTTATCCTCCCCAGCCATGAAATAGTTTTATGCTTCCAGGAGGAAAGATCCCTTTCAATAGCTTGTTTAAGTGCCCCATAGTTGGCCTTGAAAAGGACAGTCTGAGACGTCGTTAGGAAAATCCCCAGGTATTTCAGATGCCTATCATTTATCAGGAATGGGCTATTAAGTGTCAGCCAATGTTTGGCAGATGAGGTTAAATTGACCCCCAGGATCTCTGATTTGGAGGCATTGAGAAGAAAGCCAGAAACCTCCCCATAACAAGCAAACTCCGCTAGGAGGGCTGGTATTGAGGATTCTAGATCAGTTAATGTAAACAATAAGTCATCAGCGTACATTATTATTTTGTATTCCCTGTTATTCAGAGAATACCCTCTGATCTGACTGTTATTGCGGATGTTACACGCCAACACCTCCACCGATATAGCGAAGAGGAGGGGTGATAAGGAACATCCCTGCCTGGTACCGTTAGTAATTGGCACCAGACCGGAAAGTAAGCCATTAACCCTGATTCAGGCATTCGGCGTAGAGTAGAGACTAAACACCATCTTGAGAAAACGGCATCCAAAGCCCATCCCCTCTAAAACACATCTTAGGAACTGCCAACTCACCCTATCAAACGCTTTTTCAGCATCTGTGGAAAGGAGGGTGAGTGGCAGTCCCCTTTGCTCAGAGTGTGTCATCAGCTGCACCACCTTAAGGGTGTTGTCCTGAGCCTCCCGCCCGGGGACAAAGCCCACCTGGTCCAACGCAATAAGATCAGGTAAGAACCTGTTCACTCGGTTTGCCAAGGCCTTCGCTATGATCTTTACGTCAGTGTTCAATAACGAGATTGGCCTATAGCTCTGAGGTTTATCAAGCGGCTTTCCCGGTTTAGGGAGAACCGTGATATAAGCAGCTAGCATGGATGTCGGTAGTGTCCCCGACTCTGGCAGAGAGTTCAGTAGGGTCTGAAGGTGTGGCAACAGCTCCGTCAGGAAGGTCTTGTAGTATTTGGCCCCTAGCCCGTCTGGGCCAGGGCATTTCCCATTTGGAAGATTTTGAAGGGCAACCCGTATCTCATCTTGAGTTAAGGGTGTTTCAAGGAAATCTATCGCTTCTCTATCCAGAGAGGGAAGTTGGGTATTTTTAAGATATTTCAGCGATTGTTGGAGCAGTTGAGACTCGCCCATGGGGAGAGCCCCGGTTGCTGACTTAAGGTTATAGAGGTTGCTGTAGTAAGAGCGGAACACCTCCGCAATGCTTGTACTATCTTTGTGTACCCTGTTCTTGTCATCTCTTATTGAGTATATGTAAGATTTTAACTGGGTTCTTTTAAGCGTCCTAGCTAATAGTTTGCCCGCTTTGTCCCCTCCTTCGTAGTATGTCTGCCTAAGCCATGTCGCTATCTTTTGGTTTTCATCCTGAAGGAGCTGTCTAAAATCTAACCTAGCTTGAGTTAGCCTGGTCTCAATATCACAGCTAAGTGGGTCTTTCTGGTGCTTTGTTTCTAACGTCTTAATCTCACATAGCAAGTCATTGTATTTGGCAGTCTTTTGTTTCAGAGTTCTAGCCTTGTGTTTAATGAGATGACCTCAAATAACACTTTTATGTGCCTCCCATATTGTAGTCAGGGGCAGTTCCTCCATCATATTTATGTCAAAATAGTCTGTCATCTGAGTTTTGATGTCCCTTCGAACTACCTGGCAGTCCAGGAGCGTATCATCTAGCCTCCACATGGTGGAAGTTGCAGGAGTGTCAGGCCAAAGCATCTCAAAAGAGACTGGGGCGTGGTCAGACCAAGTAATTGATGCTATATCACTTCTCTGAACAAATGCTATCCCCTGCGAGTCAGTAAAAAAAAAATCTATTCGCGAGTACTTTTTATGTGGGCTGGAATAAAAAGTGAACTCTGAATCCGTCGGGTGCAGTGTGCGCCAGATGTCGTGTAGTAAGTGGCTCTTTAGTATTGCGTTGATCTGTTTTAGAATGGTATGAGGTACACTCGAGAGGCCATTAGAGGTATCTTGTTTAGGATTAAGAGGTGTGTTGAAGTCCCCTCCCAGTATTGTAACTCCTTTGGAGTGTTCCAACATTTTGCTCGAGAGAGCCTTAAAGAATACATGCTGCGCTACATTCAGGGCATATACATTTATCAAAGTTGTCTGAACATCGTGTAATAGACCTAACACCATAATATACCTCCCCTCCTTATCCTTAACCACTTCTTGCATTTGAAAAGGTGTGCTCCGGTGTATCAATACACCCACGCCATTCTGCTTACTTGGCCCTGACGAGAAAAAATCAGACGGGTAGTTATGGTTGTGCCATTTAGGCTCTTTGTGCCTAACAAAATGGGACTCTTGAATGAAAATTACATCACTTTTTGATTTGTGTAGTTCCCTAGTGACTATTGACCTCTTGCCAGGGCTATTAAGTCCTTTCACATTTATAGACAAGAGCTTCAGGGGATGCACCCTTGGTGTACAACTAATTGAAGACATTCTGAAACACAAGAAAAAAAAAAAAAAAAAAGGGGAAGGTGAGGGGGGGATAGGGGTAGGAGAGGGTGTGTGGGTTGGGTAGCTCAGGTAAACTAAGTTATTCAAACAGAAAAAATGCAATTCCCAGTATTAGATATTGATTAGCTAAAGCGTACAGGAAAGTACTGGGCTATTGATCCTGAAAGAACTATAAGGTATACTAAGAGGGCATGGACCCAAAAATGAAAAGGTTTTGAGTTTTGTATTAAAGAAAAATCAAAAACACCAAGTCTCTAGTAGACCTTGTCGCCTTTATAAAGGTTTAACTGGAGGGAATATGCCGTAAGCCGGCTTATTGATATATATTTATATATGACTCAATTCAATTATACAATACATCATTATAACATTGACTCTAAGTTAACTCTCTATTGAATACTTACTGAAAGAAAGCATGCAAACATAGAATGAAGAATTTAAGCTAACACTTTAAACCGAGGAGAGCTGCATAGGCACCCCATAAATAAGCATAGAGCTCCACACCACTCTCTCAACTGTAATGATAATTCAGGGACTCATCATCGTAGCCCCCCATGACATTGTATGTAAAGCCCTCTATTGGCAGGGCCTAATATATTTATAAACAGTATGTCCATAAACATTTAATGAGAGCCGCCCAGATTAGGGCTAAAGTTCTGAGCAGGGCCTTAGAATTGCATTGCTAACAGGTGTGTCCATAAATGTCTCTCATATTGTAACCTGGTCTAACTGTATAATATAACATTAGTTGAAGGCAAAAATTAAGCAAAGTAAAAGACCAAAAAGAGAAGATAGTCTATGCCTACCACAGGCTGTCTGCAGGGAGAGACCACATGAGGAGATTAAACTTCCTTTCCTGCCTTAGTGCATAAGGGAGGGCAAACGAAATGTCTTACCTAACCTTCTATGGTTGCGCACTGCTCCCGTCCATTGCTGGAGCAGGTCCTGGTGTGTCCTCCGGGTACTGGGCAGAAACACCCAGCGTCGAGCAAAACATATCAAAATCTGCCCTTGATCTATAGATCGCCATCTTGTCTCCAGAAGCAGCAATCAGACATGTGGGAAACCCCCACCTGTAGTTGATTTTCTGTTCTTGTAGCACTGATGTAAGAAAACGTAATTCCCTACGCTTCTGCAGGGTTGCAGGGCATAGGTCAGAAAAGATCTGCAGGGTGATACCAGCATGCTGAACCGGTTGTTTATTTCTACTGCATCAAAGGATTTCTTCTTTGTCCCTAAAATTCAATAACTTGAGGATAACATCTCGTGGGGGAGCTTTTGAGGAGGGTTTGGGGCGCAATGCCCTATGAGCTCTTTCTATTATCAGCTCTGGTGACAGGGGAGTTCCTTTGATGGTCCTAAAAAGGTCCTGTAGGTACCCATGTAGGGCAGATGGGTTGACGGACTCAGGGATACCACGTATTCTCAAATTATTCCGCCGACTGCGGTTGTCAAGGTCCTCTATCTTTTCTATGAGGCCCTGAATAGCATTGGTGTTGTACTGCGATTGGGCTGCAGTGTCTTTTATTTGGACATTCATTGTGTCTTGCGATGTTTCAATTGTGGAGATTCGCTGAGAGAGATCAGAAATGTCCTTCCTCAGTTCACTAAAGAGACTCTTAATATCTGCAGAAACCGCCTTAATATCATCCTTAGATGATAAGTGTTTTAAATCCTCTTTAGTAACAAATTGTGTGGGGGCAGGGGTATGCTGAGTATTGGTTTCTTCCCCAAGATTATGCTGCTCATGGGCATCTTCACAAACTGGTGTTTCTGAACTTTTTATATAATAGTTCATGTTCCTTGTTTTGGAACCCTTGTCCCCCCCAGTCTGCTTCTTCTGAGCCATGCTCCCAAAATTTCTCAGGGGCCTTTCTCTATGACAATAAGATAGCCTCACCAGGTAGTGTATATGTTTATCCTGCAATCTACACCAGCAAATATGATTTCAGTGACAGTCTATTTTCACAAACTCTTCAATGCAGCAAGTAGCCTAGAGAAAGCTGTGCAGTGATTGTAGTAAGAAGAGTAAGCAGTTAGAGTTTTTAAATAGGGAAACAGAGAGTACTGCCACAGCAAAAAGGCACTGGTATGTCAGGGCTAAACAGGTAGTATAGGGAGCAGTTGAGCTCAATTAGGTCTGGAAGCATTGATTCAGATCCCCCACGTGGCCTAGGCTGTGGTGAGTAGAGCCACAGGTATTTAACTAGGGACCCCTGTGTTGCGGGGAAAGCTTTGCAGTAGCACTAGTACAGCGTCCGTTTTCTATCTGCTGTATAGTGGCCCGTGTCTCTTACCCCTCTCTGTAATTCCCTGGTGCTTCGTGACTGATATATTTACTCACAGCCACCACGTGTCCTCCCAGCGTTCTCCTCTGTGCTTTGTTGCCGGAACTGTCACTCAAACTTGCGGTCCCCGCCGTGGGGAGTGGTGCTATCTTTGACAGCAGATGTCGGGTCTCAAACAAGTAAGGCTGTGTCCGGTCACTGCGCTGTTGGGTTACTGCTGATACTTCTGACACTGCTATCCCAATATGGTGCGGGGCTCACCCGATCGTGCTGGGGCCTCTTCTATAACTTTCCATATGGGGTTAAATTCACCGCCTCAGTAGTTTGCGCTGTGTGTCAGCCACTCTCCTCGGTTCTTAGAGCCTATTGTAGTAGGATATTGAGTCACTTAATAGCTTTTAGAAGCATTTAGCCGGCTGTTGGCTCAGGAGCACTAAAAGAATGCGGCCATTCTCCGGCACAGCCAGGCTCCGCCCCCATACATATTATTTTTATTTTTATTTATATTATTATGATGTACCTTGAAGTTTGAAAATAATTAACTTCCTAACTAAATCAACTAGATCTAGATAAAGTAAACACTTATATGTGTAGTGTCTCTTATTCCCCCTACACAACGTGACATTTAGTCTAATAAATACTTTACTGTTTTACCATATATTTTATATTATGAAGTACCTTGAAGTATGATAACAATTAACTTCATAACTGATTTACTCATATTGATAGTAACTTAATATATGTTATTATGTGTTTACCTCCATATGTGTACGTTCAGTTCATGAATATATTTAGATTCTAAGTACCAGATAGACCGAAGTCTATAGTCCCTGATGGGTAGCCCAATAGTAAGGCAACCTTTACTCTATCTGCTAAATTAGCTAGATCCTAGGCCTTGGCCTCCCATTTCATTTTTGATCACAATAAAAATGTGGGTACCTTCAAATGGCAAGCCATTGAGAGAGTGCTACCTCCCAAGCGAGGGGGAGATAGGGATAAAATCCTTTATCGCCGTGAGGCATTTTGGATTTACACGTTAAAGACACGTATTCCCACAGGATTTAATTCGGTCTTTGACCTTATTAATCACTGGGAATAAGATATACTACACATATAAGAGTTAACTGTTTGTAGATCTAGCTAATTTAGCAGATAGAGTAAAGGTTGCCTTACTATTGGGCTACCCATCAGGGACTATAGACTTCGGTCTATTTGGTACTTAGAATCTAAATATATTCATGACCTGAACGTACACATGTGGAGGTAAACACATAATAATATATATATTATTATATATAGTGTTAATATTGAATTGTTATGTTAACGGCTTACACCTGTACTAGGTACCTATTTAAAGATACCAAGACCCCATGACGGTAACTATGACTACGGGTTAATACCTGAAACACGTCAGTGACGTCATCGGGCCCAGGTTGTAGCCATTACACTTTTTAAACTGAGCAGTCAGCTGTTTGGTAAGATTGCCTTTTGCCTTTGGTGTGCTAACCATCTTTTAAATTTATTTTGATAAATAAAGAAGCTCTTTTAATACTCAAGATGTGGTGCCAGTCTAGGTTTTTTCTGTACAATATAATTGGACTTTCATTAAGGTACCTATAGGGCACTCATGGAGTATTACTTATACAAGTGGCATTAGCTTGAATCCTACCTGGATACCAGGAGCCCGGATATACAATACACTATTTGAAGTGTTCAGAAGGCTGGAGACAGAACGAGACATTAAACTACAATTGTTCGCATAGTGAGGAGTCAGCGTGAGGAGTCAGCGTGAATGGTTCTAAATCCCACAGTAAGTGACTTTCATTTATCTTATCTGACAACTGTGGGTGTTTAATAGTTTGACTGAGAATCGGAAGCTGTTACACGCAGAGCCAATATTACGGCCACATCTCAATATTTGAAATAATTTGTGATTTATATCGACTGTTCTCCCATTCAAGATATGGATCAAGCTAAAAATGTGTGAATCAGCGTCTGGTGTGTGTGGTTTACTTATTTTTGTTAGATTTGTTTAGTTAGCATTTTATTTGGGGGGTAGGTTGTGTGGGTGGTGGGTTTTACTGTTGGGGGGTTGTTTGTATTTTTTTACAGGTAAAAGAGCTGATTTCTTTGGGGCAATGCCCTGCAAAAGGCCCTTTTAAGGGCTATTGGTAGTTTAGGCTAGGGTTTTTTTATATTTTGGGGGCCTTTTTTATTTTGATAGGGCTATTAGATTAGGTGTAATTAGTTTAAATATCTGATAATTTCTTTTTTTTATTTTGTGTAATTTAGTTGGGGGGGGGTTATAATTTAGGTAATTGTATTTAATTTAGGTAATTTATTTAAATGTAGTGTAAGGTTAGGTGTTAGTGTAAGACAGTAAAAGCAAATGTCTAAAGCGCCAAACAGTAGAATACAAAAGATATTTAATACATTTTAGTAGTTATATAGAAAGCAAATAAACATGTACAACAATTAAAAATGAGCTAAAAACAATTCTGCAGATTTTAGCAATAAACATACATCACAAACATAATATAAAATGAAAATAATAATTGGTACAATCAAATAAAAACAGAAGGCCTGTCTAAGGTGCACCTTTAGGACAAAGGTTCTTGAAAAAAGAGTTCCAGTCTGGCTGGTAGAGCCACAAATAAAAAGAACCACAAACTAAAAACGTCTCTAGTGTGGGCGTGTTCTATACAGTGTTGTATTGCTGTAAAAAATGGTGCCAACCAGTGAAAAAAATGTGTATAATAAATCCAAAAAATGTCCAAAAAAATAATATGTCCAAACAGTCCAAATAAAATGAATGCCGCAAACCAAAAGTTCAAATGAAAAGATGTAAAAAATTATTGTAAATGTGATCTAAAAAGTGATCCAAAAAGTGATAAAAAGTACAAATAAAATCTTCTTTTGAGGAAGCTGGTGTTCTTAGGTGATGTCTTGTGTTATCGTGTATGTGACCTGCAAAACATATAACACATAGTGCAAAAATACTAAAAGCAAATAAAAGTAAATGGAATAAGGCTTACCAATCTGTTGACGCATTTTGGCCCTTGGTATTGGGCCTTTCTCAAGTTAATGAAGACTTGAATGAAGACTTCTTGAGGCTTCATTGAGGACTTTTCCGCTTCGCGGAGAACTTCTCCCGGCTTCGTTGAGGATGGATGTCGGCTCTTCAAAACTGTAATTGGATCTTCAGGGGTTAGTGTTAGGTTTTTTTAAGGGTTTATTGGGTGGGTTTTATTTTTAGGTTACGGCTTTGGGCTGCAATAGAGCTAAATGCCCTTTTAGGGGCAATGCCCATTCAAATGCCCTTTTCAGGGCAATGAGGAGCTTAGATTTGTTTAGTTAGCATTTTATTTGGGGGGTTGGTTGTGTGAGTGGTGGGTTTTACTGTTGGGGGGATGTTTGTATTTTTTTACAGGTAAAAGAGCTGATTTCTTTGGGGCAATGCCCCGCAAAAGGCCCTTTTAAGGGCTATTGGTAGTTTAGTTTAGGCTAGGGTTTTTTTATATTTTGGGGGCCTTTTTTTATTTTGATAGGGCTATTAGATTAGGTGTAATTAGTTTAAATATCTGATAATTTCTTTTTTTATTTTGTGTAATTTAGTGGGGGTTTTTTTTTTATAATTTAGGTAATTGTATTTAATTTAGGTAATTTATTTATATGTAGTGTAAGGTTAGGTGTTAGTGTAAGACAGTAAAAGCAAATGTCTAAAGCGCCAAACAGTAGAATACAAAAGATATTTAATACATTTTAGTAGTTATATAGAAAGCAAATAAACATGTACAACAATTAAAAATGAGCTAAAAATAATTCTGCAGGAACGCCATCTAAGATGGCCGCACCATACTGAGCTCCTGATAGTGGCGTGGTGTAAGGCACAAATTATATGAACGTAGAGGCTCTTAGAACTTTGCAAGAGACATATCCCATGTCATCTAAACTTGCCCAACTGATCAGTGTAATTCCGGTACTTCAGTGAGAACACATTGCGCCGTGGCGATTGCGGCCTATTATAACACGCCACTACAAGGCTATGGAAACCTGACCCGGAACGCCGCAAGAAAGACCGGACACATAAAAGCTTCAGGGTAAGCCACACAATATACTCCCTACATACCCTTACCATACCGGCAGCTGAGTTAGCGAATTTCTGTCTGTTGAAAGAGTGTTTAGATAAACCCGGGACAAGGATACAAAAGATCACAGTGACCTAATTACAATAATGGGACAATAACATAGTGCGCACCAGAGCTACAAGCTACATTCCTATACAGTTTAACTCTATTACAGGACATTTCTGTACTTTATATATGGCGCAGCAAGATTATTGAGGGGAAGCAATAGAGGATTTCATGCTCTCAAACAACAGTTATGTTCCCCTCTCAACTGATATACACGAACCTGTAACCTGAGCTAACTGCTCAAGGGTGATAAAAGAACATTAATATATTAAGGTCAGTGGACATTCTGGGGATATATAGGCTGAAGCGACTCCTAAATCACTGAACTAAATTTCTGTTGTCAGCTCCAAAATAAACAGAAGATGCATTTAAACTTTATTATTAAATCTTCATCTCTCTAAGTAAGCAAATGGCTGCAGTTATATGAGAAACAACACGCAGCGGTTGTGATACAGCACAACGATGACTTACCAGAGGAAGGTCGCTCCCCTGCTGCCAAACACAGATCTTGGAGTGACATCACTAAATCACCTCCTCCTAAAAAGACAACCATCTCCAGGCCCCTACTAACCAAGCCATAAACCCATACACAGCAAAGTATGGGACATGACGAGACTGCTGTTCCTTAAATCTGCCTCTACACTTCAGATTGAGCCATGGCGTTGAACTATGGATAAGCAACCTACCGAGTGATCTAGGAAGATTGGGTAATTACTGTTTGAGAACATGACATGATCTCTTTCAACTTTACACTAAGTAGAGATCCCATCCTTGCATCATAATTAGACGGACCTAACGCTGGGCCTTGGTGAAAAGACCGAAATTTACTAGTATGTAAGAGGCATATGTGAGCCCAGAATGGTATTCTCATAGTTTAAATGTTAATGTTTATAATTATGAACCAGTTTTAGGATTCATGGATACTTCTTGTTTATTACGTTTATTACATTTTTACATTTTTTTCTTGCAAACTATGTAGATAAACGTTGATCAGTCTAAACTCTTAAAATACTGCTAATATATTGGTTGGATCCCTGTTTACTATTAATAGTTGCATATCAGCCACCGGTTCAAAGCAAAAGAGACTATTAATACACTAACCTGCTAGGTAAGTGCGAGCGCTAGTGCAGTAGCCTGTGCTGATACGAATCAAGAGGGAAGTTATATAATAACATTACTGTTCTGAATGTTTTTTCTTTTCTCTCGGATGCATAAGTTAATGGTTATTCATATGTGTATCGCACAGGTATAATCTTGTGATATTGTTATACAAGGACTAGAGATGACACATTCTTTAGTTACAGAAATTTATTTTTTATTTTTGCATGTGCACTTCTAGGACATAAAGGTCATTGTTCATTGAAATGTATGTTCAAGTTGTGCTATCTGTGTTTATTTCTCTTATGTTATCTTTTCAATGTATTTGAATATTTAGCTGTTTTACAGGATTACATCTTTCTCACTATATATCTTAGTATGACTGTGGATTGTACAGGGTGAACAAGTTTTCAACAGGATCCTTAGGGCCCCCATAAGTAACAGATAGCCTTACCTGACCACTACAAGACCCCCTACTGAGAACCTTCACATTCCCTGCATTACTTTTTGTGCATTACTTTTTGCACACTTCTAAACCCAACAAGTGTAACTAACATTTTCAATTACTCCTTCTATTTCCTCTTCTTTTCCATTCCTCACCTCCTGATTAGACTAACTTCTGACTGGTACTAAAGCTGCGCACGCCTACCTAAACTTGACAAGAGAACATGACACAACTATCCACAACCAATAAAATTATTATGGCAACACAAAATGTCAAAGGGTTTCTTTCGGCTCAAAAACGGTCCATTGCACTCTATGACTTCCATAAAAAACACATAGATATAGTATTTATTCAAGAAACCCACTTCAAAAAAAGACATGAACCAACTCTTCCTACAAGATACTACGATAAACAGTATACCAGCTCAAATATAACTAAGAAAAATGGAGTCAGTATACTAATTAGGAAAGGCCTTCCATTTGAGCTTTTGAATTGTGTGAGAGACGATGAAGGTAGATTCTTATTAGTAGTAGGTACCTGTTATGGAAGACCGCTAACTCTACTCAATATCTATGCCCCAAACCGCCCCAAACCCACATTTTTCAGGAAAGTAATGAACCTGCTTCTTGATTCTGCAAAGGGTCCTATATTTATTGCAGGAGATCTTAACTTCCCAGTAGACCCTTCGATAGATGTATCATCAGGGAAAACTTACATGCCCCTCAAAATGATTAAGGCTAATTGGCTTGCATTACAATCAATTCCAACCTTTGACGTCTGGCGCATGACCCACAATAAAACTAGAGATTTCACCTTCTTTTCTCACCCACAGAAAACATACACGAGGCTTGATTACATTCTCTGTGACCAGTCCTCCCTACAATTGTTAATAGACGCCAAAATCTCCCAAACTCCCTGGTCGGATCATTCTATGGTAATAAGTTCTTTCGCATGGCCACAGAGACCGGGGATAAGAAACACATGGAAATTAAATAATACGATTTTTACAGATCCCATAATTTTTAAATGTATCACAGATAAAACGTCCCTCTTTTTTGATCTAAATGACCCAGTAGATACTTCAAATATCAACAATTGGGAAGCATATAAGTGCTATATCCGGGGAGAAATAATTAAGCAGACATCAAAACATCGTAGGCAGATGGAAATGACTTATAAAACACTTCTCAACAATTTAAATATAGCAGAAAGGGAACACAAGAAAATCCCGAGATCTAATGATTTATTGGATAAGGTTAATAAAGCCAGGGATGAGCTTAACCAATATCTCAACAAAAACGCACATAGGCGCGCTCTAACATTAAACGCAAAATATTTTGCTGAAAACAACAAAGCGGGCAAACTACTGGCCAGGTCATTAAAAAGGAAAGTATTTAAATCTTTTATCAGAACAATAAGAGATGAGAACAATATAGATCAAAACAAGAGTGAAAACATAGCAAACGCCTTCTCGGCATACTACAGTAAACTATACAATCTAGACAATCTCAACCCACAAAATAAAAAGGAACAGATAGAAAAGTTTTTATCTCAATTAGAATTACCCTGTTTATCAGAATCTGAACAAAAGGATTTAGAATCCCCCATTACATTAAAAGAAGTGCAAGATACAATTAAACATTTAGCCCCTGAGAAAGCACCAGGACCAGATGGGTTCACTCCAAAATTTTATAAATTAATGTCACCAGAAATTGGATTACATCTCCAACGGCTTTTTAATGACATTGATAGGGGGAACACTTTCTCTAGTCGTATGCTGGAAGCAAACATTACAGTAATTCCCAAGCCAGGTAAGGACCCAGATCAGATGACAAACTATAGACCAATATCACTACTGAACGTAGATATCAAGATATACCCTAGGATCTTAGCTACCAGACTGAAACAATACCTTCCATACTTAATTCAAGCTGACCAAGTGGGATTTATCCCCACACGAGAAGCCAAAGATAATACTACAAGGTTACTACATATTTTACATCACGCTACATCAGAGCAAACACCCATGATCTTATTGTCAACTGATGCCGAGAAGGCGTTTGATAGGGTGGATTGGCAATTTCTGTGGTCCACCCTATACAAATTTGGCCTGCCACAATTATTTATAGATAAAATTTTGGCAATATATTCTGCCCCCAATGCGAAAGTTATAGTTAATAATACACTTTCATGCGGCTTCCAGATACAGAACGGGACGCGTCAGGGTTGTCCCCTGTCTCCCTTGTTGTTCGCCCTGTCTGTAGAGATTTTAGCAGCAAAAGTTCGGGACTTACCAGAGATCAGGGGGATAAAGATTGGGCAATATGATACCAAGTGTCTGCTATTTGCGGATGATATACTGTTCACACTGACTGACCCTGCAGTATCTATCCCTGCTCTTGTTGAGACCCTGACAATATATAAGAAACTTTCAAATTTTTCAATAAATACGGGGAAATCAATGATAATGCCTGTAAAGACTAATTTAGATGATAATCTATACATTACGACCCAAAAAGCATTCCCCATAGCAAGTTGCATTACCTATCTAGGGCTCTCCATCAAACCTACCATAAATGAAACATTAGAATTGAATTACAAGTTGTTGAAGCAAAAGGTAGAACTAGAGCTTAACACATGGCACAGGTCGGGACATCTATCATGGTTAGGGAGAGTAAACGCGGTAAAAATGTCAATTTTACCTAAAGTATTATACGTAATTCAGACATTAACACTTACCCCCTCTAAATCGTACCTTTTGAATTTACAGAAAATCATTGACCGCTTTGTTTGGTCCTACTCTAGACCGAGAGTCTCGAGACACACTCTTTATCTCTCTAAACAGAAAGGAGGTTTGGGAATCCCAAATCTAGTGAATTATTATAGAGCAAATCATTTGGCACGTATCATTACTTGGAGTCAACAGAATGATCCAAAACCCTGGGTATCATTATACTCTCAAACCTTAAGCAACACTAACCTTAATGATTTATGTTGGATTCCGAGTAAATATAGACCATTGGAAGTAGGACACAACCCCTTTATAGTGGAGACTTTATCTATATGGGATAAACTAATTTCTACACATAAAAAGATCTCCACCCCTATCTCACCCCTCACACCTATAATAAATAACAATATGTTTCCGGGTCTGGGAATAACTAGGCCGATTGCCAAGGAGGGACGGTTAACATACGTCCCAATATGTACCCTGATGACAGAGGGACACATAAAAAACTTTTTAGATATACAAAAAGAGGTGGGCCCACCCCTTGACTCCTGGTTCCTTTATTTTCAAATTAGACATTTCTTACAGACGCATCCAAACAAGTCAGACATAATCAGACCATTTACGACTTTTGAATCTTTATGTCTATTACCTGTGACGCCCAGACACCTTATATCCCTCACATACAAACTTCTGCAGTCCCTAGACTCCCATTCACCCCCTTCATTTAGGTCATTATGGGAAAAAGAACTGGGCTTACAGTTGGATGACATGGAATGGGAAAGAGGATTCACCTCAATAATGAAATCGTCAATCTCTGCCAATATAACTGAAACCAATTATAAATTGATATCGAGATGGTATCTAACACCAGTTCGATTACATAGAATCTACCTTACCACTTCGTCTAACTGCTGGAGGGCCTGTGGTAGTAGAGGAACACTCTCACATATTTGGTGGCACTGCCCAGTAATCAAACCCTTTTGGCAGCAAGCCGAGCAATATATAAACAAAAAACTAAACTGTAAAATCAACCTAACCCCTCAAATGATACTCTTAAATATACTGCCCAGATTAGGTTGCCAATATAAGACTTCACTTCTTCAAACAATGATAAATAGTGCAAAGAGACTAATACCCCGATTTTGGAAAAAAACAACAATACCTACACTACACCAATGGATTGCCGAAATTAATCATGTTCTATCCTTAGAAGAAATGTATCATAGCTACTACGCTAAGCCAGATCACTTCCTTAACATTATGTTCCTCTGGAACCAGACACATTAGATATGTGCGCAAGCAGCAGACTAATTACTGTTTAGGAATGGCTTTACCCCTTCCCCTCCCTTTCCTCCTTTTGACTCTCCCTCTTACTTAATCATTCCTATTCTGTTATACTTGATTAACACTTCTTAGCAATAGGTCTAATTGTGAAATGGATGTAGTTATATAATGCTTTAAGAAGTCGATGTATCTGTTTCTGCATCTGTATTTTGTTTCCTTTTTCTTTTTCTTTTTCTTCTTATATTGCTGTATAAAATTTGGACATAAGTATGTATAAGAATGTCCATATTTCAGATTATGTGTTCATTTCAATAAAAAAATTTTTTATTTTTTAAAAAAAAAAAAAAAAAAAAAAAAAAAAAAAATAATTCTGCAGATTTTAGCAATAAACATACATCACAAACATAATATAAAATGAAAATTATAATTGGTACAATGAAATAAAAACAGAAGGCCTGTCTAAGGTGCACCTTTAGGACAAAGGTTCTTGAAAAAAGAGTTCCAGTCTGGCTGGTAGAGCCACAAATAAAAAGAACCACAAACTAAAAACGTCTCTAGTGTGGGCGTGTTCTATACAGTGTTGTAATGCTGTAAAAAATGGTGCCAACCAGTGAAAAAATGTGTATAATAAATCCAAAAAATGTCCAAAAAAATAATATGTCCAAAAAAATAAAAAATAAATTTAAATTTTTTTTCCAAACAGTCCAAATAAAATGAATGCCGCAAACCAAAAGTTCAAATGAAAAGATGTAAAAAATTATTGTAAATGTGATCTAAAAAGTGATCCAAAAAGTGATAAAAAGTACAAATAAAATCTTCTTTTGAGGAAGCTGGTGTTCTTAGGTGATGTCTTGTGTTATCGTGTGACCTGCAAAACATATAACACATAGTGCAAAAACGCTAAAAACAAATAAAAGTAAATGGAATAAGTCTTACCAATCTGTCGACGCATTTTGGCCCTTAGTATTGGGCCTTTCTCAAGTTAATCAAGACTTGAATGAAGACTTCTCGCGGCTTCATTGAGGACTTTTTGCCGCTTCGCTGAGAACTTCTCCCGGCTTCGTTGAGGATGGATGTCGGCTCTTCAAAACTGTAATTGGATCTTCAGGGGTTAGTGTTAGGTTTTTTTAAGGGTTTATTGGGTGGGTTTTATTTTTAGGTTATGGCTTTGGGCTGGAATAGAGCTAAATGCCCTTTTAGGGGCAATGCCCATTCAAATGCCCTTTTCAGGGCAATGAGGAGCTTAGATTTGTTTAGTTAGCATTTTATTTGGGGGGTTGGTTGTGTGGGTGGTGGGTTTTACTGTTGGGGGGTTGTTTGTATTTTTTTACAGGTAAAAGAGCTGATTTCTTTGGGGCAATGCCCCGCAAAAGGCCCTTTTAAGGGCTATTGGTAGTTTAGTTTAGGCTAGGGTTTTTTTATATTTTGGGGGCCTATTTTTATTTTGATAGGGCTATTAGATTAGGTGTAATTAGTTTAAATATCTGATAATTTCTTTTTTTATTTTGTGTAATTTAGTGGGGTTTTTTTTTATAATTTAGGTAATTGTATTTAATTTAGGTAATTTATTTAAATGTAGTGTAAGGTTAGGTGTTAGTGTAAGACAGTAAAAGCAAATGTCTAAAGCGCCAAACAGTAGAATACAAAAGATATGTAATACATTTTAGTAGTTATATAGAAAGCAAATAAACATGTACAACAATTAAAAATGAGCTAAAAACAATTCTGCAGATTTTAGCAATAAACATACATCACAAACATAATATAAAATGAAAATTATAATTGGTACAATGAAATAAAAACAGAAGGCCTGTCTAAGGTGCACCTTAAGGACAAAGGTTCTTGAAAAAAGAGTTCCAGTCTGGCTGGTAGAGCCACAAATAAAAAGAACCACAAACTAAAAACGTCTCTAGTGTGGGCGTGTTCTATACAGTGTTGTATTGCTGTAAAAAATGGTGCCAACCAGTGAAAAAAATGTGTATAATGAATCCAAAAAATGTCCAAAAAAATAATATGTCCAAAAAAATAAAATAAAAATTTAAAATTTTTTTCCAAACAGTCCAAATAAAATGAATGCCGCAAACCAAAAGTTCAAATGAAAAGATGTAAAAAAATATTGTAAATGTGATCTAAAAAGTGATCCAAAAAGTGATAAAAAGTACAAATAAAATCTTCTTTTGAGGAAGCTGGTGTTCTTAGGTGATGTCTTGTGTTATCGTGTATGTGACCTGCAAAACATATAACACATAGTGTAAAAACGCTAAAAACAAATAAAAGTAAATGGAATAAGGCTTACCAATCTGTCGACGCATTTTGACCTTTGGTATTGGGCCTTTCTCAAGTTAATGAAGAGTTGAATGAAGACTTCTCGCGGCTTCATTGAGGACTTTTTCCGCTTCGCGGAGAACTTCTCCCGGCTTCGTTGAGGATGGATGTCGGCTCTTCAAAACTTTAATTGGATCTTCAGGGGTTAGTGTTAGGTTTTTTTAAGGGTTTATTGGGTGGGTTTTATTTTTAGGTTATGGCTTTGGGCTGTAATAGAGCTAAATGCCCTTTTAGGGGCAATGCCCATTCAAATGCCCTTTTCAGGGCAATGAGGAGCTTAGATTTGTTTAGTTAGCATTTTATTTGGGGGGTTGGTTGTGTGAGTGGTGGGTTTTACTGTTGGGGGGTTGTTTGTATTTTTTTACAGGTAAAAGAGCTGATTTCTTTGGGGCAATGCCCCGCAAAAGGCCCTTTTAAGGGCTATTGGTAGTTTAGTTTAGGCTAGGGTTTTTTTATATTTTGGGGGCCTTTTTTTATTTTGATAGGGCTATTAGATTAGGTGTAATTATTTTAAATATCTGATAATTTCTTTTTTTATTTTGTGTAATTTAGTGGGGGGGTTTTATAATTTAGGTAATTGTATTTAATTTAGGTAATTTATTTAAATGTAGTGTAAGGTTAGGTGTTAGTGTAAGACAGTAAAAGCAAATGTCTAAAGCGCCAAACAGTAGAATACAAAAGATATTTAATACATTTTAGTAGTTATATAGAAAGCAAATAAACATGTACAACAATTAAAAATGAGCTAAAAACAATTCTGCAGATTTTAGCAATAAACATACATCACAAACATAATATAAAATGAAAATTATAATTGGTACAATGAAATAAAAACAGAAGGCCTGTCTAAGGTGCACCTTTAGGACAAAGGTTCTTGAAAAAAGAGTTCCAGTCTGGCTGGTAGAGCCACAAATAAAAAGAACCACAAACTAAAAATGTCTCTAGTGTGGGCGTGTTCTATACAGTGTTGTATTGCTGTAAAAAATGGTGCCAACTAGTGAAAAAAATGTGCATAATAAATCCAAAAAATGTCCAAAAAAATAATATGTCCAAAAAAATAAAAAAAATAAAAAAAATTAAACAGTCCAAATAAAATGAATGCCGCAAACCAAAAGTTCAAATGAAAAGATGTAAAAAATTATTGTAAATGTGATCTAAAAAGTGATCCAAAAAGTGATAAAAAGTACAAATAAAATCTTCTTTTGAGGAAGCTGGTGTTCTTAGGTGATGTCTTGTGTTATCGTGTATGTGACCTGCAAAACATATAACACATAGTGCAAAAATGCTAAAAACAAATAAAAGTAAATGGAATAAGGCTTACCAATCTGCTGACGCGTTTTGGCCCTTGGTATTGGGCCTTTCTCAAGTTAATGAAGACTTGAATGAAGACTTCTCGCGGCTTCATTGAGGACTTTTTGCAGTTTTGCTGAGAACTTCTCCCGGCTTCGTTGAGGATGGATGTCGGCTCTCTAAAACTGTAATTGGATCTTCAGGGGTTAGTGTTAGGTTTTTTTAAGGGTTTATTGGGTGGGTTTTATTTTTAGGTTAAGGCTTTGGGCTGCAATAGAGCTAAATGCCCTTTTAGGGGCAATGCCCATTCAAATGCCCTTTTCAGGGCAATGAGGAGCTTAGATTTGTTTAGTTAGCATTTTATTTGAGGGGTTCGTTGTGTGGGTGGTGGGTTTTACTGTTGGGTGGTTGTTTGTATTTTTTTACAGGTAAAAGAGCTGATTTCTTTGGGGCAATGCCCAGCAAAAGGCCCTTTTAAGGGCTATTGGTAGTTTAGTTTAGGCTAGGGTTTTTTTATATTTTGGAGGCCTTTTTTATTTTGATAGGGCTATTAGATTAGGTGTAATTAGTTTAAATATCTGATCATTTCTTTTTTTTATTTTGTGTAATTTAGTGGGGGGGTTTATAATTTAGGTAATTGTATTTAATTTAGGTAATTTATTTAATTGTATTGTAAGGTTAGGTGTTAGTGTAAGACAGGTTAGGTTTTATTTTACAGGTAAATTTGTATTTATTTTAGCTAGGTAGTTAGTAAATAGTTAATAACTTTTTAGTAACTATTCTACCTAGTTAAATAAATACAAACTTGCCTGTAAAATAAAAATAAACCCTAAGCTAGCTACAATGTAACTATTAGTTATATTGTAGCTATCTTAGGGTTTATTTTACAGGTAAGTATTTAGTTTTAAATAGGAATTATTTAGTTATTAATAGTAGATTTTATTTAGATTTATTTTAATTATATTTAAGTTAGGGGGTGTTAGGGTTAGACAGGTTTAGGGGTTAATAAATATAGTATAGTGGCGGCGACGTTAGTAAGTTTTCACAAGAGCGCTAACCCTACCTTGTAAACGTATTCCTGCCTAGACTTCAATGGAGTGCGAAAACTGGAAAAAACTAACACCCTTTCTAGCCCACAAACCTGATCGCATTTACTCAGGTTCGTTAACCCAACATGAAATATTAATATTTCACATTCCAATGTTCTTCACTTAGAAGAATATGTTCTATTTATTATTAAATAAAGATTTCTGTATATATCTATATATGCAGCTTTCTATATATACAGTGGGGAAAAAAGTATTTAGTCAGCCACCAATTGTGCAAGTTCTCCCACTTAAGAAGATGAGAGAGGCCTGTAATTTTCATCATAGGTATACCTCAACTATGAGAGACAAAATGGGGAAACAAATCCAGACAATCACATTGTCTGATTTGGAAAGAATTTATTTGCAAATTATGGTGGAAAATAAGTATTTGGTCAATATCAAAAGTTCATCTCAATACTTTGTTATATATCCTTTGTTGGCAATGACAGAGGTCAAACGTTTTCTGTAAGTCTTCACAAGGTTGTCACACACTGTTGCTGGTATGTTGGCCCATTCCTGCATGCAGATCTCCTCTAGAGCAGTGATGTTTTGGGGCTGTCGCTGGGCAACACGGACTTTCAACTCCCTCTATGGGGTTGAGATCTGGAGACTGGCTAGGCCACTCCAGGACCTTGAAATGCTTTTTGCGAAGCCACTCCTTCGTTGCCCGGGCAGTGTGTTTGGGATCATTGTCATGCTGAAAGACTCAGCCACGTTTCATCTTCAATGCCCTTGCAAGGCATTGCAAGGTTTGCACTCAAAATCTCACGATACATGGCCCCATTCATTCTTTCATGTACATGGATCAGTCTTCCTGTTCCCTTTGCAGAGAAACAGCCCCAAAGCATGATGTTGCCACCCCCATGCTTCACAGTAGGTATGGTGTTCTTTGGTTGCAACTCAGCATTCCCTCTCCTCCAAACACAACAAGTTGTGTTTCTACCAAACAGTTCTACTTTGGTTTCATCTGACCATATGACATTCTCCCAATCCACTTCTGGATCATCCAAATGCTCTCTAGCATACTTCAGACGGGCCCGGACATGTACTGGCTTAAGCAGGGGGACACGTCTGGCACTGCAGTATCTGAGTCCCTGGCGGCGTAGTGTGTTACTGATGGTAGCCTTTGTTACGTTGGTCCCAGCTCTCTGCAGGTCATTCACTATATCCCCCCGTGTGGTTCTGGGATGTTTGCTCACCGTTCTTGTGATCATTTTGACCCCACGGGGTGAGATCTTGCGTGGAGCCCCAGATCGAGGGAGATTATCAGTGGTCTTGTATGTCTTCCATTTTCTAGTTATTGCACCCACAGTTGATTTCTTCACACCAAGCTGCTTGCCTATTGCAGATTCAGTCTTCCCAGCTTGGTGCAGGTCTACAATTTTGTTTCTGGTGTCCTTCGACAGCTCTTTGGTCTTCACCATAGTGGAGTTTGGAGTGTGACTGTTTGAGGTTGTGGACAGGTGTCTTTTATACTGATAACAAGTTCAAACAGGTGCCATTAATACAGGTAATGAGTGGAGGACAGAGGAGCCTCTTAAAGATGAAGATACAGGTCTGTGAGAGCCAGAAATCTTGCTTGTTTATAGGTGACCAAATACTTATTTTCCACCATAATATGCAAATAAATTCTTTCCAAATCAGACAATGTGATTGTCTGGATTTGTTTCCACATTTTGTCTCTCATAGTTGAGGTATACCTATGATGAAAATTACAGGCCTCTCTCATCTTAAGTGGGAGAACTTGCACAATTGGTGGCTGACTAAATACTTTTTTGCCCCACTGTATATATATATATATATATATATATATAATGTATTTTTGGTAAAATATATAGCTATACCTATATATATATATATATATATATATATATCAAGCAGTGAACAAGTGCTGTTTGCAGCGCGAAACATGTCTGCTTTGTGCACCTGCATTACAACTTGGAAATTTTAAGATGTTCTATCTAGGACATATCGTTTGTTTTTAACTTTTTGTCCCAATAAACTGTTTTTCTACATTTTAACTATGGACTTTTGGGCGCTTCTTTTCCTATTTTTGTGTATTTTATATATAAATATATGTGTGTGTGTGTGTGTGTGTTGCCGGGTCACAGGATGTGTACCCAGTCCAGTCTGAGAGTGCAGTCCCCTTCCATGTTTTGTATATGTCTAGGGTAATTACACCCTTGACTTGCTCCCAGTTTGTTTGATTGAGAGCTTTAGGGACCCAGGGTTCTGGGAAAGACCTTGATGTGGTACCTGGGCTTGTCCCATTTGGCCAGATGTGGTAGCTAACTCTTCCAGTTTTGCTTTTAATCTTAGCTGAGAGCTTGCAAGTGAGTACTGGACTTCCTTTGCATTTGTTTTAAAAATGTTCAGTTGTAAAGTGCATTATGTCCCATTATGCCTAGTAGTAACCCAAAAACTTTGTTAAGAAGTTCAGTGTAAACCGGGTGCAATTTATCAATGTCAACGAGTGTAAAAAACAACATTATGTTGTCCTAATTTTTCTTGTTTAAATTAAAATTAAAATTAAATAAATAAAATAACAGTTTTAGAAAAGTCAAAATTGAAATGTGCATGGTGCATTTACATTTTATATACAAGCATTTTTGCAATATACTTCTTTTAGCAAACATGCTTTTAGTAAAAGTAAAAGTTATTGATTTTCAGCAAAATATGCGCACATATTGGGCTTTATTTAAAATAAATAACATGCTAACTGTTGCACTCAAGCAATAAGGTGTTTATCGCAGGCGTTTTGAAGTAGCAACACATATTACAAGCTGGAACACATAGAAACACCCAGCACTCACCAGCTAGCTCACAGCTAAGATAAAATCACAACTGGAAAGGTTAGTCACCGCATCTGGCCAAATGAGTGAGTGCTGGGTGTTTCTATGTGTTGTATTACTTTTTATTTGTAATCTCCCTTGGTTCTTGCACCCATTCCGGACTGGGGTTAACTGCCTGTGGCTCTGGTGACATCACAGCTTTTTTGGAGTGCTATTTAGCACCCAGGGCTGGATGTTACTGAGTCACAGGATGTGTACCTGATCCGGTCTTGGAGTGCAGTTCCCTTCCATGTTTTGTATTTTCTATGGGTGATTACAGCCACCTGTGCACCCCTTCTTTGTTCTCAGTTTGTTTAGCTTTGTGAGCTCGCATGATGGTGTGCCTGTGTTAGGGACTCAGGCTAAGGAAAGGACCTTGACGTGGTGCCTGAGCTTTCCCATTTGGCCAGATGCGGTGACTAACCTTTCCAGTTGTGATTTTATCTTAGCTGTGAGCTAGCTGGTGAGTGCTGGGTGTTTCTATGTGTTATATATATATATATATATATATATTTATAGCTATACCTATATTTAATCTTCTATATATATAGGTATAGATAGATTATTAAAACAAAATTGATATTAAGGGCTCAAAGATATGAGGTCTCAGGTGGAAAAAAAATGAACTGCAAAGGGCTTTAACATAGAGAAGTATATGTATATATGTGTGTGTGTACATATGTATTTATTGGTATAAATACATAGAAGTATATGTATATATGTGTGTGTGTACATATGTATTTATTGGTATAAATACATAGAAGTATATGTATATATGTGTGTGTGTACATATGTATTTATTGGTATAAATACATAGAAGTATATGTATATATGTGTGTATGTGTGTACATATGTATTTATTGGTATAAATACATAGAAGTATATGTATATATGTGTGTGTGTGTACATATGTATTTATTGGTATAAATACATAGAAGTATATGTATATATGTGTGTGTGTACATATGTATTTAATGGCCAGATGCGGTAGCTAACTCTTCCAGTTTTGCTGTTAATCTTAGCTGAGAGCTTGCAAGTGAGTGCTGGACTTCCTTTGCGTTTGTTTTAAAAATGTTCAGTTGTAAAGTGCATTATGTCCCATTATGCCTAGTAGTAACCCAAAAACATTGTTAAGAAGTTCAGTGTAAACCGGGTGCAATTTATCAATGTCAATGGGTGTCAAACACAACATTATGTTGTCCTATATTTTCTTGTTTAAATTAAAATAAAAATAAAATAAATAAAATAACAGCTTTAGAAAAGTCAAAATTGAAATGTGCATGGTGCATTTAAATTTTATATACAAGCATTTTTGCAATATACTTCTTTTAGCAAACATGCTTTTAGTAAAAGTAAAAGTTATTGATTTTCAGCAAAATATGCGCACATATTGGGCTTTATTAAAAATAACATGCTAACTGTTGCACTCAAGCAATAAGGGGCGCAATCAAATATACGGCGGGAGGTTTCGGCGCAAGCGCGGGAACCCGCGCCGCCCGTAATATCACCTTGCACATTGGAGTATTACATATACTGCGCCGTTAGATGCTAAACTGACGTAAGTAGGACAAACTGGCAATCTTCTGAAATGTGCGCAAAGACACATTTTAGTCGTCAAAAGTATCTTACGCCAGTATTTTCTCCACGGAAAGTGTCAATAAAGAGTAGTTTTATGCAAATTAGGCTAACACTCGTAAAAATGAACCGCAATTGCAAATATAAATGCGATTGTTCTTTGAGCTACAGCACACTACACTGGAGTGGAGGATTAGTCAGAGTAGAGAGAAAGGCGCAAACAGTGGAGTTAGTTAGGTTGCATTGTTGTTTGATTAAGCTTGTACACTTACACATATTTTTACATATTGCACACATTTTGCATACATACATATACAAAATACACCACACTTTTTTTTCTAACACCTCACACATTTTATTTCAATTTTACAGTGTGATAGGCTGAGTGTTTGGTTGTGATTGTGTGTGATTGAACTGGGAGTGACTGTGAGTGTGTGTAGTGTGATTTAGTGTGAGGATGGCAGGGAGAGGAGTATTGGAGAGGACAGGAGGAGCAGTGGGGTCCCCGTCAGGGAGTTACGTTGCTTTTTTAGTCAGTGCAAGGGTTACTGTGCCTGCAATTTGTGGCGAGATAAGAATGGAGTCGAATCTCTGAATTCTGCGTGCGTAAGTCCTTATGCTGTATATTGGATACCAAATTGCACGTCTGTTCTATGTTAGTCTATGGTTAAAAAAAAATACGTCCGAAGGGTGAAATATACACGCGTAACTTGTATGCTACGCTGTATATGTAATACCAAAATCGTGTAAAATCTGGCGTTGCCGGGTTTTGCGGGCAACGCTGCATATGTAATGGTGGCCAAGGTGTTTATCGCAGGCGTTTTGAAGTAGCACGCATATTACAAGCTGGAAGTGAACGGGTTCGCTATAGGGCAATTGAATTTAAAGCAAAATGGGTTAGCGCGGCTTCAGAGCTCTGGTTATACAGGGAGTGCAGAATTATTAGGCAAGTTGTATTTTTGAGAATTAATTTTATTATTGAACAACAACCATGTTCTCAATGAACCCAAAAAACTCATTAATATCAAAGCTGAATAGTTTTGGAAGTAGTTTTTAGTTTGTTTTTAGTTTTAGCTATTTTAGGGGGATATCTGTGTGTGCAGGTGACTATTACTGTGCATAATTATTAGGCAACTTAACAAAAAACAAATATATACCCATTTCAATTATTTATTTTTACCAGTGAAACCAATATAACATCTCAACATTCACAAATATACATTTCTGACATTCAAAAACAAAACAAAAACTAATCAGTGACCAATATAGCCACCTTTCTTTGCAAGGACACTCAAAAGCCTGCATCCATGGATTCTGTCAGTGTTTTGATCTGTTCACCATCAACATTGCGTGCAGCAGCAACCACAGCCTCCCAGACACTGTTCAGAGAGGTGTACTGTTTTCCCTCCTTGTAAATCTCACATTTGATGATGGACCACAGGTTCTCAATGGGGTTCAGATCAGGTGAACAAGGAGGCCATGTCATTAGATTTTCTTCTTTTATACCCTTTCTTGCCAGCCACGCTGTGGAGTACTTGGACGCATGTGATGGAGCATTGTCCTGCATGAAAATCATGTTTTTCTTGAAGGATTTTTCCTGTACCACTGCTTGAAGAAGGTGTCTTCCAGAAACTGGCAGTAGAACTGGGAGTTGAGCTTGACTCCATCCTCAACCCGAAAAGGCCCCACAAGCTCATCTTTGATGATACCAGCCCAAACCAGTACTCCACCTCCACCTTGCTGGCGTCTGAGTCGGACTGGAGCTCTCTGCCCTTTACCAATCCAGCCACGGGCCCATCCATCTGGCCCATCAAGACTCACTCTCATTTCATCAGTCCATAAAACCTTAGAAAAATCAGTCTTGAGATATTTCTTGGCCCAGTCTTGACGTTTTCAGCTTGTGTGTCTTGTTCAGTGGTGGTCATCTTTCAGCCTTTCTTACCTTGGCCATGTCTCTGAGTATTGCACACCTTGTGCTTTTGGGCACTCCAGTGATGTTGCAGCTCTGAAATATGGCCAAACTGGTGGCAAGTGGCATCTTGGCAGCTGCACGCTTGACTTTTCTCAATTCATGGGCAGTTATTTGCGCCTTGGTTTTTCCACACGCTTCTTGCGACCCTGTTGACTATTTTGAATGAAACGCTTGATTGTTCAATGATCACGCTTCAGAAGCTTTGCAATTTTAAGAGTGCTGCATCCCTCTGCAAGATATCTCACTATTTTTTACTTTTCTGAGCCTGTCAAGTCCTTATTTTGACCCATTTTGCCAAAGGAAAGGAAGTTGCCTAATAATTATGCACACCTGATATAGGGTGTTGATGTCATTAGACCACACCCCTTCTAATTACAGAGATGCACATCACCTAATATGCTTAATTGGTAGTAGGCTTTCGAGCCTATACAGCCTGGAGTAAGACAACATGCATAAAGAGGATGATGTGGTCAAAATACTCATTTGCCTAATAATTCTGCACTCCCTGTATATATATATATATATATAAATTTATATTTATAGCTATACCTATATTTAATCTTCTATTTATATAGGTATAGATAGATTATTAAAACAAAATTGATCTCAGGTCTCAGGTGAAAAAAATGGACTGCAAAGGGCTTTAACATAGAGAAGTATATGTATATATGTGTGTGTGTACATATGTATTTATTGGTATAAATACATAGAAGTATATGTGTGTGTGCAGTTCCCTTCCGTGTTTAGTATATGTCTGGGGTGATTACATGAGCCTGTGCACCCTTCACTTGTTCCCAGTTTGTTGGATTGAGAGCTTGCATTGTGCGGCTGTTTTAGGGTCCCAGGTTTTTGGAAGGGACCTTGACGGGGTACCTGGGCTTGTCGCATTTGGCCAAATGTGGTAACTATCCCTTCCATTTTTGCTTTTAATCTTAGCTGAGAGCTTGTAAGTGAGTGCTGGACTTTCTGTGTGTGTTGTATTAATTTGTTTTGTAATTTTTCCTATGGTTCTTGCACCCAGACCTGTCTAGGGTTAACTGCCTGTGACTCTGGGGACAGCACAGCTTCCTGTGAGTGTCAGTGAGCACCCAGGGCTGAGCATGTTGCAGGGTCATGGGATGTGTACCCGGTCCGGTGTGAGAGTGCAGTCCCCTTCTGTGTTTTGTATATATATATATATAACAAATGAATAGAAATATAGGACAAGCGCACTCCAAGGGACTTAGCAAAAATCACTTTAATCAGTGTGATATATATATATATATATATATATATATATATATATATATATAGTCAACACCAGAATTTTTGTTGTTTAAAAAGATAGATAATCCCTTTATTACCCATTTCCCAGTTTTGCATAACCAACACTGTTATATTAATACACTTTTTACTGCTGTGACTATCTTGTATCTAAGCATCTTCTGAACGCCCCTAATCACATGACTTTTAGTTATTATCTATTGACTTGCATTTTAGCCAATTAGTGCAGTGTCTGCCACAATCCACAGGCATGCTCACAATGTTATCTATAGGGTTTTCCTGAACTAGCTCTCCCCTGCTGTGAAAAGCAAATACAAAGCATGTGATTAGAGGCGGTCTTCAGGGGCTTAGAAATTATCATATGAGCCTTCCTAGGTCTAGCTTTCAACTAAGAATACCAAGAGAACAAAGCAAAATTGTTGATAAAAGTAAATTGGAAAGTTGTTTAAAATTGCATGCCCTATTTGAAAAATAAAAGGTTTTTTTGGACTTGACTGTCCATTTAATCATCTATATATATAGGTATAGATATATATTTTACCAAAAAACATCAGATACAGTATATAGAGAATTATGCCTTTAACAATAAATAGAACATATTATTCTATGTGAAGAACATTGGGATGTGAAATATTAATATTTCATGTTGGGTTAACGCACTTGAGTGAATGCAATCAGGTTTAAGCACCCGTAGGATGTTATTTTTTTTCAACTTCCATGTTCCATTGAAGTCTATGGGGGAATATGTTTAACGCAATCGTGATATTGTATCTTTTTATTTTTATATGCGTTGGGTTAGTGTGCAAATGAACATTTATAACTTTCAACTCGTAATACGCGTGGTATCTGATGAATGCAAGAATCCAAAGTCATGCAGAGTTAGCGTGCGAGCGTGAGCTATAATAAGCACTCCACTCGTAGGGTCCTTGCAACAGTATTCAAATTGAGAATGTTGGCGGTGGTATGTATTGTGTCTGTAAATACTTAATTTGCATCAAATAAGCCACTGCTGAGGTGTAGAGTTTTAATACTGGAGCACAGGGCCTCCCTGCATATGTGCGTATGCCACTGGGTGGGAAAAGGTATAATTTTACTAGGCGCATTTTTGCTAATGGTAGTATATTGCAAAAATGCCTCTATTTAAAATTGAAATGCTTTGACACACATTTCAATTTTGACCTTTCTATCCCTTTAAGACGCAGTCTCTAATTCTTATCCTCTCCACAACCTCTGAGGCAAGTTCAGAGTGATTGACAGGTCCTGATTGGCTGCATGAAAGTGGGGGAGGTGGAATTGAACAAGAGTAAAATCCAAAATTAACTTGAGAACTTGTCTGCCTGCAGCTTGACAAATTTTCCCAATGGGGATTTTCTTTATCAGAAGCCATTTTAAATGCTAATGGACAACCAAAACAGATTAACACTAGCAATGTAAATACAGCCATTGGTTATGGTTAACTTCAAAACCAATACTTGAGAATTCAAGAGTGATATTCAAGAAAACACTTTCTGATCAGCTTTTTGTAGAATGTTTGGACTTTTCAACAGCCTTGACCTCTTGAAATGTTTTAGTGTTTTCAGTTTCAAGTATTTACACTTTAATAAACACAATATTTCCTGATTAAATAAAAAGTTAAAAATATAGTTCAAATCACACTTTTAAATTATAAAATGTGTGCACTAAAATATGAACAATAGAACGTTCACCACAATAAATAACAAATTAAATAAAAATAAATAGCTATTAAATCTATTAAATAATTTATAATGATATTTAAAGCAGTTAACATGAATTATTCATATGATTAATCAAAATTAATTAATTCATAAAATATGTGTTGCTTCTGTGGACGTACAGTGTGTGAAAATGCATGAGAAAACCCAATTTGAGACACTCGAGAAAAGCCTTTGCGTGTTTACCCAATGCAAGAGTAAATAAAACAGAATTTGCTGTTATATTGTTTTTGTTTTTTATATTTTTATTTTCAAATCTGGAGGCATAACTAATTAAAATGATGGAACTTTATTAAGGATTATTTTGGGCAATTGAAATGGACATTACTTATGTCCCTCTGTAAACTCCAGTAGGGACACTACTTGCTGTATTGAAGTGGCACTTAATAGCACAGTTTTTATTGTTGCAAGAAAGCTAAATTTCACCTTCATTTTCCATTTACAGTGTCTTTGGTCACATCTGGAAAGGTTTAGAGGTTGGAGAATGCTGGTCAAAGTCTGAACAATCCCTTGCACATGAAGTGTAAGATTTCAGTCAGCCAATAGGTATAGAGCTGCTAAAATCCTATTGGCTGTTCCAATCAGCCAATAGGATTGAGCTCTTATCTTATTGGCTATTCCAATCAGCCAATAGAATGATAACTCAAATCCTATTGGCTGATTGGAACAGCCAATAGAATGAGACCTGCTCAAATCCTATTGGCTGATTGAAATCTTTCAACCAATAGGAATGCAAGGGACGCCATGTTGGATGGTGTCACTTGCATTGAAGTTCCAGTTTACAGCAGCGACTATATGAAGAGGATGCTCTGCGCCGGATGTCTTCAGGATGGACCTGCTCCACATCGGATGGATGAAGATAGAAGATGTCGTCTGGATGAAGTCTTCTTGTCGCCTGGATGAGGACTTCTCCCGCTGGATGAAGATGGAAGAGACCGCCCGGATGAAGACTGCTTGCCGCCTGGATGAGGACTTCTCCGGCTGGATAGATCCTTCAAGCGGGACTTCAAGAACTGTAAGTGGATCGTCGGGGGTTAGTGTTAGGTTTTTTTAAGGGTTTTTTGGATGGGTTTTATTTTTAGATTAGGGTCTGGGCATGTAAAAGAACTAAATGCCCTTTTAAGGGCAATGCCCATTCAAATGCCCTTTTCAGGGCAATGGGGAGCTGAGATTATTTTAGGTTTTTTATTGAACCCAAATTTTTTCATTCGTGATTCAGATAGAGCATTCAATTTTAAGCAACTTTCTAATTAACATTAACACATTTTCTTCATTCTCTTTGTATGTTTATTTGAAAAGCAAGAATGTTAGTTTAGATGCCGGCCCCTTTTTGGTGAACAACCTGGGTTGTCCTTGCTGATTGGACAGCACCAATAAACAAGTGCTGCCAATGGTTCTGAACCAAACATTTGCTGGCTCCTTAGCTTAGATGCCTTCTTTTTCAAATAAAAATAGCAAGAGAATGAAGAAAAATTGATAATAGAAGTAAATTAGAAAGTTGCTTAAAATTGCATGCTCTATCTGAATCATTAAAGAAAAAAAATTGGGTTCAGTATCCCTTTAACTCTTGGGGGGTGATTGTTTTTTTTTGCAATGTAAAAGAGCTGTTATCTTTGGGGCAATTATTGTAGGCTAGGGTTTTTTTTATTTTGATAGGGCTATTAGATTAGGTGTAATTCTTTTTTATTTTTGATCATTTGTTTTTATTTTTCGTAATTTAGTGTTTGTTTTTTTTGTAACTTAAGTGATGGTAAATTTGCCTCCATAACTTTACATATTCTGAAAGCTCTTGTCATTACTAGCATATTGATGTGCTTATTTTTTTCAAAACTCAATTAAACTTCTAAAAATCAGCGTTTTTTTTCAGGCACCGTTACCTGATTCAATGCAGCCCCAGTCAGAGATTTTCTGATTGTGGTATTTGATTGGCATCTCTTTCAGCCAATAGGAGCCTCACCATGAGCCCCATGGATTTTACTCACACCACGCTCCCGTGCTTGTAACTCTGCCTGGAAGTAAAACTGCGCGTGCGCAACTCAATACACTATTTGTGCAAATAAAACAGTGAGGCTGCTAACGGGTACAGGTATTTAGTTGCGCAAATAGCGTATTGAGTCGCGAATGCGCAGTTTTACTTCCAGGCAGAGTTACAAGCACGGGAGTGGGGTGCATGGTGAGGCTCCTATTGGTTGAAAGAGGTGCCAATCAAATACCACAATCAGAAAATCTCTGACAGGGGCTGCATTGAATCAGGCAACGGAGCCTGAAAAAATGCTGATTTTTAGAAGTTTAATTGAGTTTTGAAAAAAATAAGCACATCAATATGCTAGTAATGACAAGAGCTTTCAGAATATGTAAAGTTATGGAGGCAAATCTACCATCACTTTAGTGTTTGTTTTTTTTCTGTAATTAAGTACTTGTATTGTAATAATGTTTAATTGTATATTTAAATAATTTGAGTAGGGTTAGGTTTCTTTAATATGTAATTTGGTTTATTTAATTGGTATTTTAATTTAATTGTAGTATAATAGTTAAGGTAGGTTAATTAAAAGTTTAAAATAGTTTATTTTAATTCTACAGGTAAGTTTTCATTTATATTAAGATAGGGATGTTGTAATTTTAATTTAAAGTTAGGGGGTTGTTAGGTTTAGGGGTTAATAGCTTAATTTAGTTTTTTTGCGATGTGGGGGGGCTGACGGCTTAGGGGTTAATAGGTTTAGTTAGCGGTGGTGATGTGGGAGGCCAGAGGTTTAGGAGTTAATACGTTTATTTAGTGATGGCGGTGTCGGGGAGTGGCGGAATAGGGGTTAATACATTTTGCTTAGGTGTCGGCGATGTCGGAGGTAGCATATTAGGAGTGTTTAGACTCGTGGTTTATGTTAGGGTGTTAGGTGTAAACGTTACTTGTTTTCTACCATAGAAATCAATGGGTTATATTTCTTTGTCTTGCAGCATTGAACATAAGCTTTCGCTGCTTTCAGACTCCTATTGATTTCTATGGCATCCGCGGCCTCCAGGGTGGCGGATTGAAAACCAGGTACCCTGGGTCGGAAGTGATGGGAGCGTACCTGTTAAAAGTTTGATAACTGGAAAAAAGTGTCAGATAGAGCCGAATGTGTATTCGGAACATCTGTAATGACGTAAGCATCGATCTGCGTCGGATTGAGATCGCCGGTTCATCGCGAATTACAACATTTGCCAGTCTTGAGGCTATGATAACTAGGTTGGATCAATTTCGCAAAAATTACGATGCAGAATTCTGGCGTATTTTAGGTTGACAGCTTGATAGATAGGCCTCTGAGCGCTGTAATATAACAGTAGTAATGTTGCATGTTTTTTCTTTTTCAGAATTGAAAAATTAGCCAAAAAAATGTAATTGCTAAAAGAATTTCAACAGTCTCAAAGTGACTTAAGTCTTGATGTTCAAAAGATCACTGGGTCCACACAGAAATGTTAATTTCTGTCTTGCATGTTTCGCAAAGCTTTTACTGGGTGAAATGTTCTAAAAATTGGTCTGACCCTCACTGTACAGATGAGTGACGATACATAGGAAAGTATAGGGCTTGCTGCCTTTGAACTTTCCAAGCAAATCAGAAGTGAATGCATATCTTAGCAGGGTGGAGGAAGTATATTTTCAAAACATGCTTACACAAAATTAAAGGCCTGATTACGTGTGGAGCGCAAACATTTGCACACAAATGATAAGAGGTTTATCGCGAGTGTTTGCGTACGTCGGGTTTATCGTTCATATTACAAGCTGAAAGTAAATGTGATCTTATAAAAATGATTTTAAAAAATACTGCACAAAAAAGTTATAAGGGCTCAAAGATATGAGATCTCAGGTGAAAAAGGCAGGTAAAGGGCTTTAACATTGAGATACATACATATATATTACTAAAGATATATACAGTTGTAATCAACCCCCATTGCAAATCAGGTTTATTGTCAAAATTGACAGACTTCAAAGCAATTGAAATAGCTCAACACAACAAATGCTTCAAGTGGTTTCCCCAAATTCAACTGAAAACGCGACTTTTAATGAATTCTGTAGTCTCAAAATTATTCAACCCCCTGAATAGAATCCCTCACAAGAGCACAAATATGCAAAAGAGATGTTGCCTCAAGAATACCTGATGCAACTGATCAAGGGCTTCATTAGTTGTATCAGGTGTGCTTTAGCTAGAACACATGAAATACCTGAACTGGCTGGGGGTTTGTTGAGTGTCACGTTTGACTGCATGTTAGAAATATGGCTAAGTCAAAAGAATAGTCCAAAATGTTAAGAGGAGAGATAATCACCCTTCACAAACAAGGAACAGGATACAAAAAGAAAGCAAAGGCACTGAATGTTCCTAGAGACACAGTTGGGAGCATAATTTGCAAGTTCAAAGTTAAAGAAACAGTGGTTACACTACACTACCTGGACGGGGCAGAAAAAGGAAGCTATCAATGGCTGAAACCAGTTTTCTGAGAAGGCAGATTGAGAAAAACCCTCTAGTGACTGAAAAAGACCTGTAGCAAAACTTGGTGGCAACAGGCCCTGAGGTTTTAGTAAATGCAGAAGGTTTCCATGCAAGAACTTCAAGATGTACACCAATTCTGACTAGGGTGATCATATTGCCACTTTTAAAAGGGACACATATGAAAAATACATATGTCAGGGCTGTTTAAAGAAATGCTTTGCATAAGAACCCTGACATGTATTTTTCATATTTGTCCCTTTTTAAAGCAGCCATATGGCCACCCTACTTCTGACACAAAAGCACAAGAAAAGTCTGCTCCAGTATGCTCAAAATCATATAAATAAGCCACAGAAATTTGGAGATTCTGTTCTGTGGAGCGATGAAACAAAACTGGAACTTTTTGGCCCGATGGATCAGTGGTATGTCTGGAGGAAGAAGAATGAAGCATACACTGAAAAGAACACTCAGTTAAGCATGGTGGTGGCTTGGTGGTGCACTGGGGCTCCTTTGCATTCTCTGCCACTGGAAACCTGCAGCATGTGGAAGGCAAGATGGAGTCATTAAAATATTAGGAAATCCTAGGAGAAAACATCATGCTGTCTGTGAGAAAGCTGAAGCTTGGTTGGCATTGGACTTTCCAATAGGACAATGATCCCAAGCATACCTTAAATTCCACCAACGCTTGGTTGCAGAAGAAGTCTTCTACAGTGGCCATCACAGTCACGTGACTTCAACCCCATAGAAAATCTTCTGTGGGATATGAAGAAGGCAGTTGTAGCATGCAAACCCAAGAATATTACTGAATTGTAGGCCATTGCTCATGAGAAAGGGGCTAAGATTCCTCAGGAACACTGCCAGAAGCTGGTGTCTGGCTTTGCATCTTATTTACAGCAGGTCATAACAGCAAAAGGGTGCTCTACTAAGTACTAAAGATGCTTACCATGAAGGGGTTGAATAATTTTGAGACTGCAAAATTCATTAAAAGTTGCATATTCAGTTGAATTTGAAGAAACCACTTGAGCTATTTCAATTGCTTTTGTTGGATTTTTTCATTTCAAACAGTTGAAAGTCTATAAATTTTGACAGTAAACCTGATTTGCAATGAGGGTTGAATAATTTTGATTACAACTGTATGTGTGTGTGTATATATATTATATTTATATATATATATATATATATATATATATATATATCCAGCCAGGGTACAGCACTCACGCAACCTCCAAGTATCCTTTATGCTCGTGGTGCACTTAAAAATAATCATATGTAGCAAGAAAGAAAGGCACTCAATGGGTCTTAATAAATATGAATTCCAATTTAATGCATTATATATAGTGCATTAAATTGGAATTGGTATCTATTAAGACCCGTTGAGTGCCTTTCTTTCTTGCTACACACACATATATATATATATATATATATATATATATATATATATATATATATATAAATAAAAATATATATATATATATATAAATACGTTGATTGGAGTAGCCGTGTTAGTCCAGAAATTTAGATATCAAAATAACAGTATTGAATTGAGCAATGATCCTTTTTTTATTGGACTAACTATACATTTATAAGATGGCAAGCTTTCTGAAGAATGTCTTCCTTTTTTAAGTCTGAAGCAATACTTTAAAAAAGGAAGACACTCTTCTGAAAGCTTGTCATCTTATAAATGTATAGTTAGTCCAATAAAAAAGTATCATTGCTCAATGCAATACTCTTGCTATTTTGATATATATATATATATATATATATATATATATATATATATATATATATATATATATATATTTGAAAAAAGAGAGACTGATAGAAAAGTTAAGGCGCAAATAATATTGAGATCAATAGAATATAAACAGAAAATGGTTAATAAAATTAATCAAATATATTATAAAATTTCAAATGATATTTAAAATAATATATACAGTATAAAATGACAAATTCTAGCTCAGCTAGAAAAAAAGGAAATACACTATGTATAATATAACCACTTGCTTGATAAGTGCAATAATATGTTATATCCTTATGGTGGATATACAGAGACTGGACACAATTTAAATAAAACAATAAATAATGCGCTTGTTAGGCTAGGCGTGCGTTAGACACGAAAGAATAACTTATAAAACATATAGTACAATAAAAGCAATTCATGCATAACACAATAGAAAGCAATACATATAAAAAATATTGTCATATAAAATAAAAGATCATCTTAATAAATAAGGAATATCAGAGACTGCTATTTATTTATTTATTTTTAACGTCAAAATTATTTTAACATTTCTGATTTTTTTGGTCTACTAGGCTTTTAGTCTGAATTTTAGTGCACAAATAAAGTGCACATAGTCCTAAATTAGACAAGAATTTTATAATAAGATTAAAAAAGACGTAATATCAGTTAATTTTAAGATTTTTTTAACTTTTTATAATACTGGATTTAACCATTATATATAATATCGGTATGGTGTATTTTATTTCATCTTAAATAACTTTATTTGCACAAATATGTTTTTTTTTAAAATACACAACATAATTTCTTTATACAGTTTTGTGATTAACTGATTTTTATATTCCTTTTTTGAGATATTTTTAGGTGGGTCTACAAATATTTTTGGCCATATATATTATGGTGACAGTTTTAGATTTAAATTCAAATAGGCTTATTTTTAACATCCCAATATACTTATATGAATATACAGTTTTATGTACTTTTCAGGACACTTAGATTCAATCAAATTTTCTTGGAAAGATAAATTATCAAAATTAATCAATTCTAGATAGGAATGTCTCTAATCAAATTCATAAATTTAATTCTCGCCAAAAACATATTAAAACAACCTATCTCTAAGCATTATCTTGTGAGGAGTTTAAGCAGTTGAAATAGTATTTAGTACTTATATATATTTCTTGCAAATAACTTACATTAAATATTTTTTTTTTATATTTTTTATGCTACAACCGCTAGCGCTATATAACCCCTTTTGCTACATCTGTTCTATAATATTTATTATTTATTACCAAATCTTCTATTTTTCTTATCATTATAGGTTTTTAGTGATATATATATACTCTCAATAACTTTTTTTCTGCACACTAGTTCTTTTAATGGAATATATTTTATTATAGTTCTATATTACCCTTTTTGTATATAATGCTCGTTTTTAATATAAGCAATATAGGTAATGCTAATATTAGGAATGATTTGTAAATATAGATAAATGTATATCTTTGCGTACCGCAAGTATTACAAGCAACAAGGATACTAATAGTATGTTATTCTACGGCTAACATAAGGTGCTGTTTCTCATTTGAATAATCGCTATGGTTACAAATAAGGGACTATGAACTAGACTAAGCAGCAACCAATCCATGACTCTCAATTATCATAGGCGGACGGCCGGTCATGTGATTCTTTTTTGCACCAATGAGAACACTGTTTTTGGGGGGAGTGTGCCGCCGCTCCGCTTGAAATACAGCCCATCTACCAGCTGTCTGTAAATCCTCTGACGAAGAAGGCTGTGAAGTATTAATGCCTTTGAAACGCGTAAGGACTAAGTGATTAATGTGAAATAGGACAAACCAGGACTGTTATACATTTGTTCTACATTGAACTCTAATACGTAAAAGCTGAGCACAGCTATTTGGGAACAGTATCTGTCAAACATTGCTGGCTGGAACAACCGGTCTTTGCTTTTATATTGCCTAAAATATACCTCATACATACTTGAGGGTTTTAAATGTGAGTGCACTGTATGAAATAAAGTAATTGTCACAATTTACATACGAGGTTGCACTATTACTGTTTTCATTTGTTTTACATGCTTATGGCCATCTGGTGAAGGGGGTAATATTACTCCTACAAAGACAAGCACTTTGACCCAAGTCCTGGAAGTTGCTATCCTATTCTCTGAACAGCTGGTGATCCAAGGGAGTTTTCTACTGATACTGTGCGGCACTTACCTCATACTGATTGAGGTAAAGGAGTGTAAGTAGACACCCCTTAAGAGATCTGCATTTTGGATAAAAGCAGTCTCTGATATTCCTTATTTATTAAGATGATCTTTTATTTTATATGACAATAATTTTTATATGTATTGCTTTCTATTGTGTTATGCATGAATTGCTTTTATTGTACTATATGTTTTATAATTTATTCTTTCGTGTCTAACGCACACCTAGCCTAACATTATTTATTGTTTTATTTCAATTGTGTCCAGTCTCTGTATATCCACCATAAGGATATAACATATTATTGCACTTATCAAGCAAGTGGTTATATTATACATAGTGTATTTCCTTTTTTTCTAGCTGAGCTAGAATTTGTCATTTTATATATATTATTTTAAATATCATTTGAAATTTTATAATATATTTGATTAATTTTATTAACCATTTTCTGTTTATATTCTATTGATCTCAATATTATTTGCGCCTTAACTTTTCTATCAGTCTCTCTTTTTTCAAATATTCTTTCTTACCTTGGTTGGAGGGTTTAGGGACTCTCTCTCCTGGGTAGATAGATTGGGGCAGCATTTAATTACTATTTTTACCTCTTATATTTCTAAGCTTAGGTCTCTCTTGTTGCGCCAGACGCACATTTTTCTTTTTCTTATATATATATATATATATATATATATATATATATATATATATATATACTTGGTGGAAGAAGAGGCACCCACAGGTCTTTATAACTTAAAAAATGTATCCGTCATAGGGTTCAGTCAACTTTCCGTCCTCGATGGGAACTTTGTCAAGACTGTACCTAATTAGAGGAATAAGGAAAATATCATTTTTATTACCCCTAAATATTTAGTAACACACCCACAGGATTAATGTCGAACTTTGTAAGATATATGCATGCAAATATTTATTCACAATCAGAAGCTGTTTTTCTCAAAACATTAAAAGGTCAAACAATCAAACATTGTCATGGACTTTAAACATATAGGTTTAATTTAATTTATTTTATTTTTTTTTAAAAAGGGATATCACACTGAATCTATATGTAAGTACCTGATACACTATGTACTAGAAGAAACTGTGTTTCATGTGTATATAAAACAAAACAATCGTCATTGAGTCCCCCACTATGCATGTATACTGTTGATTAAGGCATACGCTATACTCAAGGAATACTGGTACAAATGCTTACTGTTTGTTGCAAGGGCTTTATGTTAAAAAAATTAGCAGAGGTTTGTTTAACCCGCTCTTAAGTAGCATTGTGAGACTTAACGCTGATAGGCATGACGTCATCAGCGGTGCGACACACACGTGACCCAAATGGTAAGTGCAGGCTGTATGTCATGGAGACGTTTTGGGTTGCAACATTAGTTGCGGGGAAAGTGACTGAATAGTTGTTATCCATATGTTACTAACCACTATTACATTGCTAAGGTGCTGTATCTTAGATGCACAACTTGGTTACGAATCAACAGAATAAAAAAATAAAGGAACTAACGGATAAGCTAAAATCCTAATACAGGGAATATGTAAATATGTGTATTAACGATCAGAGTAAGCAACAGCTAACATATTGCAGTGTCTATTGAAACCATTTAAAGACATAGGCCCCTAGTTATCAACGTGTCTACTTACCTGCCTTCGCCGTCCCAATACGCCTGCCTAAGCTCACCTACCATCGCCGCCGCGGACCTGAAAATCTTGCCAAAGTTATCAATAAAGCTGTCAAAAAGCCGCGCACCAAGTACGGGGCGATGAGCAGCGGACTGTGATAGTTATCACTCATCCGATCTCGCTGCTCTTCAGCTTTTTTACAGCTTTATTGACAAGCTGTCACTAAGCACCCACACTAACTATACTGTTCTACCCCCTATACCAGCGCCCCCGGAGCCCCCCGCAACTAAATAAAGTTATTAACCCCTAAACCGCTGCTCCTAGACCCCGCCGCAACTCTTATAAAGGTATTTACCCCCTAAACCGCCGCTGCCGGAGCCCACCGCCACTCTAATAAACTGATTAACCCCTAAACCGCCACCCCCCGGACCCCGCCGCCACCTACATTATTCCTATTAACCCCTATCCTGCGCCCCCTATACCGCCACCACCTATAATAAATTTATTAACCCCTATCCTGCCGATCCCGTACCCCGCCGCAACTAAATAAATTGTTTAACCCCTAAACCGCCGCTCCCAGACCCCGCCGCTACCTATATTAAACGTATTAACTCCTAATCTGCCCCCCATGCCGTTGCCACCTATAATAAATTTATTAACCCCTATCCTGCCCCCCCCTACACCGCCGCAACTATAATAAAATTATTAACCCCTAAACCTTAGTCTAACCCTAACCCTAATACCCTCCTAACTTAAATATTAATTAAATACATCTAAATAAATATTATTCTTATTAATTAAATTAATCCTATTTAAAACTAAATACTTACCTTTAAAATAAACCCTAATATAGCTACAATATAAATAATAATTATATTGTAGCTATTTTAGGATTTATTTTTATTTTACAGGCAAATTTCAATTTATTTTAACTAGGTACAATAGCTATTAAATAGTTAATAACTATTTAATAGCTACCTCGTTAAAATAAAGAGAAATTTACCTGTAAAATAAAACTAACTTAAGTTACAATTACACCTAACACTACACTATCATTATGTTAATTATTCCTATTTAAAACTAAATACTTACCTGTAAAATAAACCCTAAGATAGCTACAATGTAATTAATAATTACATTGTAGCTATTTTAGGATTTATATTTATTTTACAGGTAACTTTGTATTTATTTTAGCTAGTTAGAATAGTTATTAAATAGTTATTAACTATTTAATAACTACCTAGCTAAAAGAAATACAAAATTACCTGTAAAATAAATCCTAACCTAAGTTACAATTAAACCTAACACTACACTATCATTAAATTAATTAAATAAATTACCTACAAATAACTACAATTAAATACAATTAAATAAAACTAACTAAAGTACAAAAAAATAAAAAAAAAATAAGTTACAAAAAATAAAAAATAAGTTACAAACATTTCAAAAATATTAAAACAATTTTAAGCTACTTACACCTAATCTAAGCCCCCTAATAAAATAACAAAGCCCCCCAAAATAAAAAAATGCCCTACCCTATTCTACATTAAATAGTTAACAGCTCTATTACCTTACCAGCCCTTAAAAGGGCCTTTTGCCCTTTCAGCCAATTTGTAGGTAATTTATTTAATTAATTTAATGATAGTGTAGTGTTAGGTTTAATTGTAACTTAGGTTAGGATTTATTTTTCAGGTAATTTTGTATTTCTTCTAGCTAGGTAGTTATTAAATAGTTAATAACTATTTAATAACTATTCTAACTAACTAAAATAAATACAAAGTTACCTGTAAAATAAATATAAATCCTAAAATAGCTACAATGTAATTATTAATTAGGGGGGGCAGATTAGGGGTTAATAAATTTATTATAGGTGGCGACGGTGTAGGGGGGGCAGGATAGGGGTTAATAAATTTATTATAGGTGGCGACGGTGTAGGGGGGGCAGGATAGGGGTTAATAAATTTATTATAGGTGGCGACGGTGTAGGGGGGCAGATTAGGGGTTAATACGTTTAATATAGGTGGCGGTGGGGTCTAGGAGTGGTGGTTTAGGGGTTAATAAGTTTATTAGAGTGGCGGTGGGCTCCGGGAGCGGCGATTTAGGGGTTAACATATTTATTATAGTTGCGGCGGGGTTTAGAAGCGTCAGTTTAGGGGTTAATACGTTTATTACAGTGGCGGTGGGCTCCGGGAGCGGCGGTTTAAGGGGTAATAAATGTATTTAGTTGCGGCGGTGTAGAGGGGGACAGATTAGGGGTGTTTAGACTCGGGGTACATGTTAGGGTGTTAGGTGCAGACATTTCCCATAGGAATCAATGGGATGTCGGGCAGCAGCGAACATGAACTTTCGGTATGGTCAGACTCCCATTGATTCCTATGGGATCCGCCGCCTCCAGGGCGGCGGATTGAAAACCAGGTACGCTGGGCCGGAAAAGTGCCGAGCGTACCTGCTAGTTTTTTGATAACTAGCAAAAGTAGTCAGATTGTGTCAAACATGTGTGCGGAACATCTGGAATGACGTAAGAATCGATCTGTGTTGGACTGAGTCCGGCGGATCGAAGCTTACGTCACTAAATTCTACTTTTGCCGGTGTGTAGGGCTTGATAACTAAGGCGAATCAGCCTCGCCACAAATACGCTGCGGAATTCCAGCGTATTTGAGGTTGACGGCTTGATAACTAGAGGCCATATTCTCAAAAAGCAAAAATCAAGTAAGACATACGCAGAGTGAACTGGGGTTTCCCATGGGGAAGCATATCATTATATCGCATCTGTGTAAACCTGAGCAGGGGTAAAAACACTCAAAATGTGGGGCATACGAGTAAACAATGATGATTCAATGATAACAGATCTAGACAATATACTTGGAACAAGTGAGCTACTCGATGATTTTATAAAGAAATATGAAGAATATAGTGCATTCCCCAATAAAACCTAATTCAAACAATCAGTTCAATTGTATAAATATATCTAGCTTTCTGAGGATATATAGAAAATAGATAACATTTCTAAAAGGCCCTAGAGTTGCTAGATGTATACAAAGAGGCATTTTGGTCAATTATGCATATTTACAGGCTATCATTACAAAATATATCATTAACACACAGAGAAGATTCATTATATGGTTAGTAGAATAGTGCATAGTTAATGCTTGTGTTTAGTCCTTCGGTACCAATGTGCCCGAACGGTTAATCCAGCAGACTTCTCTTCTTAATAGCTTAAGATTTCTATCACCTCCTCTCTTTAACGGAGGACCCAGTCTATAAGAATGGTTCTCAGCATAGCCACTGTGTGGCTGTTTTGCATAAAGTGGCGTGCTATAGGTTGATCGCTCTCTTTGTCTTTGATGGCCTTCCAGATAGAGCTTCGGTGGTTAGCCAGGCACTCTCGAAAAGAAGTACTTGTCTTCCCCACATAGAGTAGGCCACACAAGTAGATGATCAAGTAGACTACATACTCTGTGGTACATGTCATCCTGTGTTGTATCTGAATTGTTCTGTCACTATGTGGATGATGAAATCTTGGACCAGTTATGAAGGAGTTGCATGTAATGCAGTTGCCACAGCTGTAGCATCCCTTTTTTTTTTTTTTTTTTTTTTTTTAAATAGTTTTTATTGAGGTTAGAATAGCAAATAGACAACAGTCTCATCAACAAATTACACTTTACAACATACATTATGTAGACATGACATAAGAGTTTAGGCACCTCATTTTATAAATCTTATAGTTTTGCAAGTCCTCAGACAAGCAGGTCCAATCGTGGGACTGAACATTAGACAAGCAATTGAGGACATGTTAATGTAGATAACAGTAAAAATTGCAGCTTCAGCGTATATGGGACAAATATGAAATTATAGAATGCATATACAATATCAAGATAGAGAAACACAATGAAAGCACCAAGGTAACTTTGTGTAATTCGTCAGTTGAGAAAATGAGGAGCATAGCTGTCCTCAGTTGATATTTTAATCCAATAACCCATTAACACTACGCATTTATTAAGAAATAAGCCACATTAAGACTGTTATCTTTGAATAAACTTCAGGAAAGCAGAAAATCGCAACAAAATTGATGTTCCTGTATTGAAACCCCGTGGGCCTTTTTTAAAAAAATGCAGGGAAAAACTTAGTCATGGCTCCACGGGTTGGGCAGAGACTACCAAACTCTGCCAGAAGGGTATGCGGAGACAAAGGGGATCACCCCTAACCGCACAGAAGTGGTGGGGGAGGCGGAGCGTAGGCCGAAAATAACATATCTTTCTATTATAATTTACATTTCTATCAGAAAAACAGAGAATATTGATAGATCAACTTAACATCATTGAAAACTGAACATAAGGGTAGTGGTTAAATAAGACTCTTAATTCTGTATAATGGAGGCTGAGTCAAGTCAACAGTGCATCACTATAGACATAATACAGTATATCATTATTCCTAGCTTAGCTGATTCTCTGGTTAGGAAATTATTGAAGTAGTTCCTAAAGGCTATTGAGTAAGCTGAAACTTAACCTGTTTGTAAATGTATATGATCAAAAACATATAAGCTGGAAATATGAGCCCTATCGAAACTTATTTCCTTCTGGTCAATCCCCCTACAGATACCTCCATCAGACCAGATGGCCATCATTAATATCCTACTAAAGGGAGTGAGCTTAACACCATATTCTAATAAGTTACATGCCCATGAGAACTTATAGGAGAAGACCCTCTTGAAATTACAGTAGCAGTGCATACTTTTTTATATATTATATGCCAGGGTTTGTGATACTTTTCTCTTAACTGTACAGCAAATAGAATACACCTGTGATGTATACAGCGTATACGTATTAGAGTCTACTAATTGTTATTCATGTGTAAAACTGAGTATCAGAAATTATATAACCTGTGTTACTAGCTTCAGCTGCTAACTGCTTTTGATTGCGCTCTCATAATTGGGAATAATTAGATTCCAGCGGCCACTTCAGGGTGTCTAAAAATACTGAAACCCATTGTTGCCCATGGGCAGCATAATACAGCGTAGCCCACTATAATGTTATCTGTAATTTGCCTAACCAGGCCTAGTGGCAATACCTTAGAACTGATGCGCTTTTATCTGTTAGGAGGCTCAAAGGGCGCAACATATACCTATAACTTCGCTCTCATTGACATATGCTATAGAAAGTGTCAAATAGGTAGAAACCAAGCACTATTAATTCACCCTCTATCCTCCATCTATAAGACACAGAATGCAGTGCTGAGTAAGAAGTGCATATTGAAACAGATAATTTGTCTAATTGTCGGATAGTGGCAGTTCCAAGGAAAACACATCTAATAAAATGTACAGGCATAATTTCTAGAATAGCACATTATTGCAAGGTAAAAAAGTCTACCCCTATCTCGCACAGTTTCCCCAGCACTCCAGTGAGAGATAAAGTAACTATGCTGTAAGTAGTTGTGCCTTGATAAGAAAGTTGCGCAGCACATTAATGAGAAACAGCAGAAAAATAAGGCTAGTTTTGGTAACGAGGAGCCAAAATTTACTTAAAAAACAAACAAAAAAACAAAAAACAAAACAAAAAAACAGGCAAATGAACAATCTACTTCCATAAGTCCCATAGCAAGTGTCTCAGGCTGACAGGCCATCATTAGATTATGTGTTGTTAGTGCATATTAGTAGGGCATTTCACCAAAACACATTTACCCTACTCCAGATCTATGGGAACAGTGTCTCTTTAAGTCAGGTAAAGGGACAGGTATCTTCCCCAACCAGTAGTCTGCATTGTGTAGGTCAAGCACCCCTGGAGTATCCATCTGCTGGTTCCATATGTTTAGATAATCTGACAGCATCACCACTGCTGGATCCTCACGGGCAAGGGAAGCACCCAATCCAGGGGCATTTGGCATATGGAGAGATGGGACACTGTCTATGTGACCAGCTTGAAGTGTCTCTGACCTTGCTCTGGAGCTACGCGGGATTACTCCTGTTCCATTCTGATCGGGTATGTCTAACTGGCCAGTCCGTCCCTCGGGTAGGTTCCGGCACTCCAGATCTATGTATTTTTGTAATACTGGAGAAACCAAGGCCCCTGTGGTGTAGGACCGCTCGACCCTCTCTAAATTATGTTGTGACAGCTCCACAGTGGCGGCTTCTTCATATAAGTGATTCTCAGGAGCAGCTTTTTTGTTGTTTTTAATCACTGATTCCATAAGAGCTTGGAGCCGATCGCATCTGGCAGCCATCTTTAGTTCCTGCTCCCTTAAGAGATTCTGCATGGCTATGTAAATCTCCATTTTCAAAGAAAATAATGCTGACGGCAAGTCTCTAGTGTCACTGCGTATGAGAGAGCAAAGCACGCTGTTCGCGATGTCCCAGACCCAAGCTCTGTGACACGCTCGGTTGCTTAGCTCCGCTTCCCCTCAGCACTCATTGTCTGCCGTAGCATCCCTTTTTGGGTGTTGGTAGCCATCTGTTATGTCCTATATCTGATTCAAAAGTTGTTTTGACTAACATATCTCGAAGATTGCTGGTTCTATTATATACCATTCATGGTGTTGGTTTGTTGAGAAATGGAAGAGTGGGATCCTGGTTTATTATGAACCAATTGTCTTCTATTACCTTTCTTGTGAATCTGCTGGTAGAGTTGAATGTAATCATCATGTTTAGACGACCTTCTGTGTTCTCTTTGTCCTCTCTACTTTTTTCCAGAAGTTCTTCCTGTGTCAAATACCATGTTTCTTTGAGGATTTGTTCCACTTCTGTTTCTTTATAGTCTCTCTGGATGAATTTCATCTTCATTTCGATAAGTTGTTTCTCTTTGTTGAGTTTATCACTGTTATTGCAAATTACTCTTAACATCTGAGATCTTACAATTCCTTTCTTGAGGGCTGCCGGGTGGAAGCTATTTGCTGTCAATAGGGAGTTCCTGTGCGTTGGTTTTGAATACAACGTTGTGCCAATTTTTGGTTCTAGATTTGTTATATCCTTATATATTTCAATGTCCAAGAAGTGTATTCTTTTTTTGTTATACTCCATTTTGAATTTGACATATGGAAATGCATTTTCTATTCTACAGAACCATTCAAGTAGTTCTTCTTCTTGTCAGTTCCAAATTAGAAAGACATCATCTATATATCTTCGATATATGATGATTTTCTCTATTTTCCTTGAGTATACAAATTGGTTTTCAACCAGGCCATAAATAAGTTGGCATATGCTGGCACCATGTTTTAACCCATGGCCATTCCCACTTGTTGAAGGTAATACTTCTTTTCATATTTGAAATAATTATGTGTAAGTCATGTGTATAAGATGCAGGAGGAATTCAGTTGGTGGTCCACAGTACGCGGTGTCTTGGATTAGGAACTCTTTGGTTGTCGTGATACCAATATTGTGTGGAATAATGGTGTTCAAACTACTTTCATCAAAATGTGACAATGAGCTTTCAGGATTGATATTCTGAATAGTACTCATGTCTTTGATCAGAGATTTGGAGTCCAGCAGAAATGATCTAGTCTTCTTTACCATCTGTTGTAGGAAATGATCTATATATTGGGCCACTGGTTGGAAGAGTAAACCCCTGGCCGATACTATCGGCCTTCCAGGAGGGTTATCTTTTGACTTGTGGATGATGGGTACTGTATAGATAATAGGGCATTTTGAATGTTGTGTTGTAAGAAATTCGCCTAACTTTTCATCAACCAATTTCTTATAGTTACTGGTGGGGTTGAACTGTAATTGTTTGTATACTTCTGTGTCTTGAAGTTGTCCCATAAGTTTTTTTATGTAGAAGTCATAGTTCAAAATAACTATAGCTCCTCCCTTATCGTCAGGGCATATGACTATCGATTGGTCCTCAGAAAGATATTTTAATGCTCTTCTTTGGACAGTGTTAAGATTTTGTCCCCTATTTTTGAACATCTTGTTCATTTTTTAACCTCTTGAGTACATATTTTGATTAAGCTTTTTATGGCAGGATGTGTATTTATTGGGGCCTATTTAACAAAGGTCTGACAGTGCGGATCAGGTCTGGCAGACCTCTCTGTATTCAGCATTGCACCAACAGCACTTGTGAGCTGTTGGTGCAACGCCACCACCTGCAGATTCGTGGCCAATCGGCCACCAGCAGGGGGTGTCAATCAACCCGATCGTACTCGATCGGGTTGAATTGCGGCGATGTCTGTCTGCCTGCTCAGAGCTGGCGGACATGTTATGGAGCAGCGGTCTTTAGACCACTGCTTTATAACTGGTGTTTCTGGCAAGCCTGCAGGCTCGCCAGAAACACAGGCCCTTAAGCTCCACCCGGAGCTTGATAAATGGGCCCCATTGGCTCAAATTTGCTTTTTTTCTTAGAGAATGGATTTTCTCTTATATTCTTCTCATCTCTAAAAAATTTTAGTTTTCTTTGCAATCTATTAAGTTCAACAGGATTTGTGAACATATCTATTTTGGGCGTTGGTACAAAGCTCAGTCCTTTGTTTAAAACCTAATTTTCTAAAGATGTTATACTGTAACTGAGATTTATGACTACATCTTCTGCGTGGCTCCTGACCTTGTTTTTCTTATTGTATCCCCCTCTTTCATGGTCACTGGACTCGGCACCACTGCTGTCCACAGTGGGTAATGGTTTACTGAATGTTTTGGCTCTGTTATAGCTTATGTTAGGTGTTTTGCCTGTTAGCCAAGTGTATACATTCCTCTCTCAATAGTCACCCTCAACTGCTAGTAGTTTTTTATTCTTAAAGTTGGTTAAGTGCTGTTTGTATTTGTTTACCTTTTCCTGTAATTTCGTGATCCACTCTTCTTTCGGGTCATTTTGTAATACATTCAGTTAAGCATGTTCAAGAGTTTCTATATCTTCCCCAATTTGCTTCTTTAGTCTCGTTACCTCCTCTAAGATGAGAATCATTAAATTGAAGAAGCACTTGTTGAGGATACTGCCCTATTTTCTGCAGAATTCAGTGTTGTTCCTTCCAATAGTTGGAATACTTTTCATCCTCAGGCCTCCTGGGATCATCATCCTTTTGTAGTAATTCGCTATGTAATTAACGTGTAATTTGTAATCAATCTCCTGTCATTTTAAATTCAATAATTTGTAGAATAGATTATTAATTGATTACCTCTCCTATGTCCCCTCGTTCACATTCTTGTAGGATCATATCTGCATCCTCATCCGTATATGCGAAGGTGTCGCTGCAATCATCTTGTTCCTAGTTTGTGGTATGAGTATTTTGTGTATTCTTCAGGTTGTGTGTGTGTGCAATTAGGGATGAACAAACATTTGCTTATTGCCACTATGTGGCGTTGCAGGGTGCTGTAAGGAAATAGGTTAAATATTGTATGGTTTGATGTTCCAAGCACTGCCTGTAATGTTGAATTACCTGGGTGCTCTCTATGGTATTTATGTAGAAACTTGGTGAAAGAAGAGGCACTCACAGGTCTTAATAACTTCAAATATTTAGAGCTTTATTGTTGTAAGTTATCCGTCATAGGGTTCAGTCAACATTTTCAGACGATTGTTTTGTTTTGTATACACATGAAACACAGTTTCTTCTAGTACATAGTGTATCAGGTACTTACCTATGGATACAACTAACAAGGTAATTGTAAATAGACTTACAAAAGAGGATAGATAACTAAAATCTGTGAACAAAATTAGCTAATTTAGCCCAGTTATCTTCAGGAATTAGAGAGGATTATAAAATTTAAGTAAACCAACATTCATACACTAAAGTTTATTGAGTAGATAATATATTTACCACACATACATCAGCATACGGTGTAATAATTAAAAACACTACACCCTGGTGTGACAGGCTATATAAATTAATGATAATTGAAATATTAAAGAAATCTAGGCAGCATAACTAGAAATATCAGCTAAGCCCTTACAATCCGAGGGCTAAATTACAAGTAATTTTAACAGATTATATTATGCTGCTGCTAGTGTCAAAACACCAAGGGTGAGCAAGTTAAAAAGAAGGGAAAGATAAGCTCTGTCTTTCCCTTCTTTTTAACTTGCTCACCCTTGGTGTTTTGACACTAGCAGCAGCATAATATAATCTGTTAAAATTACTTGTAATTTAGCCCTCGGATTGTAAGGGCTTAGCTTATATTTCTAGTTATGCTGCCTAGATTTCTTTAATATTTCAATTATCATTAATTTATATAGCCTGTCACACCAGGGTGTAGTGTTTTTAATTCTTACACCATATGCTGATGTATGTGTGGTAAATATATTATCTACTCAATAAACTTTAGTGTATGAATGTTGGTTTACTTAAATTTTATAATCCTCTCCAATTCCTGAAGATAACTGGGCTAGGTTAGCTAATTTTGTTCGCAGATTTTAGTTATCTATCCTCTTTTGTAAGTCTATTTACAATTACCTTGTTAGTTGTATACAGTTTTCTAACTTTAAATCTGTGGCATGTGGTCTACGTAGTTTAGAGATTATAATACTCAAATTTGGCTATCAGCCTATAACTACAGACCTCCTGCTTATTTTATACTTAGCCTTACCCCCACATCCCCTTCATGTTCTAAAACTTACCTATGGATTCAATGTGATATGCCTTTTTTTAAAAAAAAATTGAAACCTATATGTTTAAAGCCCATGACAATGTTTGATTGTTTGACCTTTTTAATGTTTTGAGAAAAACAGCTTCTAATTGTGAATAAATATTTGCATGCATATATCTTACAAAATATTTAGGGGTAGTAAAAATGATATTTTATTAATTCCTCTAAATAGATACAGTGTTGACAAAGGTCCCTGTGAGGACCGAAACATTGACTGACCCCAATGACGGATAACTTACAACAATAAAGCTGTACATTTTTTAAGTTATTAAGACCTGTGAGTGCCTCTTCTTTCACCAAGTTTCTACGTAAATACCATAGAGGTGACACAGGAGAGGCACCAATTAATCTATTCACCAAATTATTGAATTTAAAAATATGGGAGATTGATTACAAATTAAAGGTTAGGGAAGAAAAATCCAAATGTTAATTACAGACTCAATGAAAATTACTGACTGTTACAAATGAGGAACAGGACTTTGGAATTATTATTTCAGATGATTTAAATTTTAGTAGACAATGTAGTACTGCAGCGAGTAAGGCCAGCAGAATGCTTGGATGTATTTGTAGAGGTATTTGCAGCAGAAATAGTAAGGTTCTTATGCCACTTCATAGATCATTAGTTAGGCCTCATCTTGAGTATTGTGTGCAGTTTTGGAGGCCATATCTTCAGAAGGATATTAACAAACTTGATCTGTGCAAAGGAGGGCTACCAAAATAGTACATGGTCTAAAAAATAAAACTTACCAGGATAGGCTCAATTACCTAAATATGTATAGCTTAGAGGAGAGAAGGGAAAGAGGTGATATTATAACAACTTTCAAGTACGTTAAACGGCTTAGAAAACTGAGACTGTGGGTATTTTACATAAAATGGAAAATTCAAGAACAAGGGGTCATGATCTCAAGCTGAAGGGTAGTAGATTCAGGAGTAATTTGAGGAAGCACTTCTTTACAGAAAGAGTGATTGATTTATGGAATAAACTTCCTCAAGAGGTAGTAATGACAAACACTGTGGGGGACTTTAAAAATGCCTGGGACAAGCATATGGCTATCCTACGAACTAGATAAGTTTATACTTTTAGGTAATATTAGGCAGACTTGCTGGGCCTATGGCTCTTATCTGCCATCAATATCTATGTTTCTATGTTTCTAAGAACAACATCTAAACCACCAACCCTGGTTCAAAAATGGGAGTAAGAAAAGAACCAGGACCTATACTAGAAGAGGGGGATACAATAAGAAAAACAAGGTCAGGAGCCTACGCAGAGGATGTAGTCATAAATCTCAGTTCCAGAAGTATAACATCTATAGAAAATGAGGTTTTAAACAAAGGACTGAGCTTTGTACCAATGACCAAAACAGATATGTTCACAAATCATGTTGAATTTAATAGATTGCAAAGACAACTAAAATTAAAGGTGTTTTTTCAGAGATGAGAAGAAGATAAGGGACAATCCATTCTCTAAAAAAAAGCTAATTTGATCCAATAAATACTTCTTGTTATAAAAACCTTAATCAAAATATGCACTCAAGAGGTTGAAAAAGCGTACAAGAGGTACAGAAATAGGAGACAAAATCTTAACACTGCCCAAAGAGGAGTTATAAAAGATCTTTCTGAGGACCAATCAATAGTCATATGCCCTGTTGATAAGATAGGAGCTATAGTTATTTTGGACTATGACTACTACAGAAAAGAACTTATGGGACAACTTCAAGATACAGAAGTATACAAACAATTACAGTTCAACCCCACCAGTAATTACAGTAAAAAATTGGTCAATGGTGTCATCACAATGGCAGTTAACAACAGATTCATTGATGAAAAGCTAGGTGCATGTCTTACAACACAACTTTCAAAATGCCCTATTATCTATACAGTACCCAAAATCCACAAGTCAACAGATAACTCTCCTGGAAAGCCGATAGTATTGGCCAGGGGTGCACTCTTCCAACCAGTGGCCCAATATATAGATCATTTCCTACAACAGACGGTCAAGAAGACCAGATCATTTCTACTGGACTCCAAATCTCTGGTCAAAGACATGAGTACTATTCAGAATATCAATCCTGAAAGCTTCTTTGTCACACTTGATGTAAGTAGTTTGTACACCATTATTCCTCCCAATATTGGTATCACGGCAACCAAATAATATATACAAGACACCACATACTTTGGACCACCAATTGAATTCCTCCTGGATCTTATACACTTATGTCTTATACATAATTATTTCAAATATGAAAACAAGTATTAACCTTTAACAAGTAAGAACAACAATGGTTTCAAACATGGTGCCAGCATATGCCAACGTATTTATGCCTGGTTTGAAAACCAATTTGTATACTCAAGGAACATAGAGAACATCATCATATATTGAAGATATATAGATGATGTCTTTCTAATTTGGAATGTACAAGAAGAAGAACTACTTGAATGTGTCAGTAGAATAGACAATGCATTGCCATATGTCAAATTCAAAATGGAGTATAACAAATAAAGAATACACTTCTTGGACATTGAAATATATAAGGATATAACAAATCTAGAACCAAAAATTGGCACAACATTGTATTCAAAACCAACGGACAGGAACTCCCTATTGACAGCAAATAGCTTCCCCCCGGCAGCCCTCAAGAAAGGAATTGTAAGATCTCAGATGCTAAGAGTAATTTGCAACAACAGTGATAAACTCAACAAGGAGAAACAACTTAGCAAAATGAAGATGAAATTCATCCACAGAGGCTACAAAGAAACAGAAGTGGAACAAATCCTCATAGAAACATGGGATTTGACACAGGAAGAATTTCTGAAAAAAGTAGAGAGGACAAAGAGGACAAAGAGGACACAGAAGGTCGTCTAAACATGATGATTACATTTATCCTATCAGCAGATTCACAAGAAAGATAATAGAAGACTTTTGGTTCATAATAAACCAGTATCCCACTCATCCATTTCTCAACAAACCACCACCAAGAATGGTATATAATAGAACCAGCAATCTTCAAGATATATTAGTCAAAACAACTTTTGAACCAGATATAGGACATAAAAGGGATGCTACAGCTGTGGCAACTGCATGACATGTAACTCTTTCATAACTGGTCCAAAATTACATCATCCACATAGTGGCAGAACAATTCAGATACAACACATGATGACATGTACCACAAAGTATGTAGTCTACTTGATCATCTGCCCATGTGGCCTCTTCTATATGGGAAATACAAGTACTTCTTTTTGAGAGTGCCTGGCTAACCAATGGAGCATTATCAGGAAGGCCATCAAAGACACAGAGAGAGATCAACCTGTAGCACACCACTTTATGCAAAACGGCCACACAGTGGCTATGCTGAGAACCATTCTTATAGACTGGGTTCCCCCATTAAAGAGAGGAGGTGATAGAAATCTTTAGCTACTCAGAAAAGAAGCCCGCTGGATTAACCGCTTGGACACATTGATACCGAAAGGGCTAAACACAAGCATTGGCTATGCACTATTCTACTAACCATATAATGGATCTTCCCTATGTGTTACTGGTGTATTTTGTAACAATAGCCTGTAAATATGCATAATTGACCAAAATGCCTCTTAGTATATATCTAGCAACCCTAGGGTCTTTTAGAAATGTTATCTATTTTCTATATATCCTCAGAAAGCTAGATATAGCTATACAATTGAACTGATTGTTTGAATTAAGTTTTATTGGGGAATGCACTACATTCTTTGTATTTCTCTATAAAATTATTGAGTAGGTCACTTGTTCCAAGTATACTGTCTAGATCTGTTATTATTGAATCGTCATTGTTCACTAGTATGCCACAAATTTTGTGTGTTGTTACCCCTGCTCAGGTTTACACAGATGCAATATAATCATATGCTTCCCCGTTGGAAATCCCAGTTGTACTTAACACTCTGTGTATGTCTTACTTGATTTTTGCTTTTTGAGAATATGTCTTTAAAAGGTTTCATTAGACACCAATCTGCAACATTTTAGCTGTTGCTTACTCTGATCGTTAATACACATATTTACAAATCCCCTGTATTAGGCTTTTAGCTTATCCATTAGTTCCTTTATTTTTTTATTCTTTTGATTCACAACAAAGTTGCGCATCTTAGATACAGCACCTTAGCAATGTAATAGTGGCTAGTAATATATGGATAACAACTATTCAGTCACATATGTATTTATGTATTTATATGTGTATATATGCATTTACAGACATATATGCACATATAAACACATAAATACATATGTACACACATTAGACATACACATAAGTGCATTGGAGCCCTTTGCAAAACATGAAAAAAACATATTTATGCAACATTCATTTTTAATAAAGGTTTTAACTATGTATTTACTGTAAATATATATATTCCAATGTTCTAATTTGAACAGCCAATAGGATTTAAGTAGGTTTCATCCTATTGGCTGATTTGAATTTTTCAGCCAATAGGAATGCAAGGTACCCCAAATATAAAATGGGTACCTTGCATTTAAAGGGACAGTCTAGTATAAATTAAACTTTCATTATTCAGATAGGACTTTTAATTTTAATCAACTTTCCAATTTACTTTTATCATCAAATTTGCTTTTTTCTCTTGGTGTTCTTAGTTTAAACTAAACATAGGTAGGCTCATATGCTAATTTCTAAGCCTTTGAGGGCTGCCTCTTATCACATGCTTTTTAAATATCTTTTCAACACAAAGAGACAGAAAGTACACGTGGGCCATATAGATAACACTGTGTTCAGGCACAGGTGGGTTATTGTTAGGGGTTACTTTGTATTTCTTTTTAGGTAAAAGAGCTGATTGTTAATTTGTTTTATGTAATATTAATTTTTTTTTTATATTAGATATTTTTTATTTTATGTAATTTTAGATTTTGTATTTAAATTAAATCTAAGGTTTTATTTTTTTATGTAATGTTAGGATTTTTTATTTTAATTTTAGATTAGGATTTTTAATTTTTGTATTTTAATTAATTTATTAGTTTAATAGTCTTTCTTTATTTTATGTAATTGGGGTTAACTTAGGGGGTGTTAGGTTAGATTAATACTTTGCGTTGTGGGGGGATGGTAGTTTAGGGGTCAATAGTTTAAATAGGTACTTTGCATTGTGGGGGGATGGCGGTTTAGAGGTTAATACATTTTATTGTTAGTTGCGATTTGGGGGGATGGTGGTTTAGAGGTTAATACATTTTATTGTTAGTTGCGATGTGGGGGGATGGCGGTTTAGAGGTTAATACATTTTATTGTTAGTTGCGATGTGGGGGGATGGCGGATTAGGTGTTAATAGTTTAAATAGGTACTTTGCGAGTGGGAGGATGGCGGTTTAGTGGTTAATACATTTATTATTAGTTGCGATGTGGGGGGATGGCGGATAGAGGGGTTTTGACGTGTCGGGTTTATTTTTGGGAGGCGGGTTAGATTTCAATGGGAAATAGGTCCTTTGTCCTCTTTTACACCTAGCTGAGTTAGGTGTAATTTTTCTCAATGTATCGGCAGCCTCCGACAGTGTATTAAAGGTTTGCGCTTTCATTGGAAACCTGGTATTATTTATAGATTAGCAGCTTCTGATACTTTCTATGGGACACGAAAATAATTTCAGCAGCCGGAGTCCAGTTGCCAAAATTGATGTATAATGGACCATTGGAAGCAGTCGGTGAACAATATTGCTTCTGACAGCATATTTATCGGTTTGTGAGTGCAAGAAAACCTAATTACGGCTCAATAGAAACAAGCCCAAAGTTTATTCATTGTTATACAGGTTAATCAAATGGAACAGCCTATATATTTGCTTTGTATGTGATGACCATTGTTAATAAAGTACAAAACAAAGAAAAAAATTAATAATAAACAATAAGACCTGGGGGTTGTGGGTATACTGTGCATTTGCATTTGGTGTGTTTTATCTCTCTCTCGCTTTCTCTCTCTCTCTCTCTCTCTCTCTCTCTCTCTCTCTCTCTATATATATATATATATATATATATATATATATATATATATATATATATATATAAATACAGTATATATAAATAAATACAGTATATATATATATAATACTATGAAATAATAGTATTGTGATTTTTAATATTGGTCATTTTTTTTTGTAACAGGATTTCATGTATGGGGTATTAATATCCCACAGAAGATAGTGTTTGCAACTTTTTTGGTTTACAATAGTGTGTTTTCATTAAACATTGCACAATGTAAATCATGTTTTTTAAAGAAGATGTCACCTAGATTACGAGTTTTGCATTAGAGGTTGTGCAGTGCTAACGAACAGTTTAAGCTCACCGCTCACTTACAGACAGCGCTGGTATTACATTTTTTAGAAACCCAGCGTTAACTGCAAAAAAAGTGAGCGAAGAGCAAAATTTTGCTCCACATCTCACCTCAATACCAGCGCTGCTTACGTTAGAGGTGAGCTGGCTGAATGTGCTCATGCACGATTTCCCCATAGGAATCAATGGGGGAGAGCCGGCTGAAAAAACACCTGCAAAAAAGTGGCGTAAAGCTCCTAACGCAGCCCCATCGATTCCTATGGGGAAATAAAAGTTATGTCTACACCTAACACCCTAACATGAACCCAGAGTCAAAACACCCCTAATCTTACACTTATTAACCCCTAATCTGCCGCCCCCGACATCGCTGACACCTACATTATATAATTAACCCCTAATCTGCCGCTCCAGACACCGCCGCCACCTACATTATACTTATGAACCCCTAATCTGCTGCCCCCAACAACGCCGACACCTACATTATATTTATTAACCCCTAATCTGCCGCCCCCAACGTCGCCACCACTATAATAAAGTTATTAACCCCTAAACCTAAATCTAACCCTAACCTCCCCTAACTTAAATATAATTTAAATAAATCTAAATAAAATAACTACAATTAACTAATTAATTCCAATTTAAAACTAAATACTTACCTATAAAATAAACCCTAAAATAGCTACAATATAAGGAATACGAATTACAGGAAACTTTGTATTTATTTTAACTAGGTAGAATAGTTATTAAATAGTTATTAACTATTTAATAACTACCTAGTTAAAATAAAGGCATCTTTACCTGTAAAATAAAACCTAACCTAAGTTACAATTACACATAACACTACACTATAACTAAATTAGTTACCTAAATTAAATACAATTAATTATAATTAAATAAAATTATCTAAAGTACAAAACCCCCCCACTAAATTACAGAAAATAATAAAGAAATTTCAAGATAACAAAATAAAAAAGCCCCCCCAAAATAAAAAAAGCCCTACCCTACACTAAATTACAAATAGCCCTTTAAAGGGCCTTTTGCAGGGCATTGCCCTAAAGTAATCAGCTCTTTTACCTGTAAAAAAAATTACAACTGCCCCCCCAACATTAAAACTCACCACCCACACAACCAACCCTATTCTAAAACCCACCCAATCCCCCCCTTAAAAAACCTAACACTAACCCCCTGAAGATCACCTTACCGGGAGATGTCTTCACGCAACCGGGCCGAATTCCTCAACGAAGCCGGGAGAAGTCTTCATCCAAGCCGGGCGAAGTGGTCCTCCAGATGGGCAGAAGTCTTCATCCAGACGGCATCTTCTATCTTCATCCATCCGGCGCGGAGCGGGTCCATCTTCAAGACATCCGACGAGGAGCATCCTCTTCTTCCGACGGCTAAACACAGAATGAAGGTTCCTTTAAATGACGTCATCCAAGATGGCGTCCCTTCAATTCCGATTGGCTGATAGAATTCTATCAGCCAATTGGAATTAAGGTAGAAAAAATCCTGTTGGCTGATGCAATCAGCCAATAGGATTGAGCTCGCATTCTATTGGCTGTTCCAATCAGTCAATAGAATGCAAGCTCAATCCTATTGGCTGATTGGATCAGCCAATAGGATTGGACTTCAATCCTATTGGCTGATTGCGATAGCCAATAGGATTTTTTCTACCTTAATTCTGATTGGCTGATAGAATTCTATCAGCCAATCGGAATTGAAGGGACGCCATCTTGGATGACATCATTTAAAGGAACCTTCATTCTGTGTTTAGCCGTTGAAAGAGAAGGCTGCTCCGCGCCGGATGTCTTCAAGATGGACCCGCTCCGGATAGAAGAAGACTTCTGCCCGTCTGGAGGACCACTTCGCCCGGCTTGGATGAAGACTTCTCCTGACTTCGTTGAGGACTTCGGCCCAGTTGGGTGAAGACGTCTCCCAGTAAGGTGATCTTCAGGGGGTTAGTGTTAGGTTTTTTTAAGGGGGGATTGGGTGGGTTTTAGCGTAGGGTTGGTTATGTGGGTGGTGGGTTTTAATGTTGGGGGGAGTTGTAATTTTTTTTACAGCTAAAAGAGCTGATTACTTTGGGGCAATGCCTCGCAAAAGGCCCTTTTAAGGGCTATTTGTAATTTAGTGTAGGGTAGGGCTTTTTTTTATTTTGGGGGACTTTTTTTATTTTGTTAAGGGGATTAGATTAGGTGTAATTAGTTTAAAAATCTTGTAATTTTTTCATTATTTTCTGTAATTTAGTGTTTGTTTTTTTTGTACTTAAGATAATTTTATTTAATTGTAATTAATTATATTTAATTTAGGTAATTAATTTAATTATAGTGTAGTCTTAGGTGTAATTGTAATTTAGGTTAGGTTTTATTTTACAGGTAAATTTGTCTTTATTTTAACTAGGTAGTTATTAAATAGTTAATTAGTTAATAACTATTTAATAAATATTGTACCTAGTTAAAATAAATACAAAGTTGCCTGTAAAATAAAAATAAACCCTAAGCTAAATACAATGTAACTATTAGTTATATTGTAGCTAGCTTAAGGTTTATTTTATAGGTAAGTATTTAGTTTTAAATAGGAATAATTTAGTTAATTGTAGTAATTTTATTTAGATTTATTTAGATTTATTTATTTATTAAGTTGGGGGGTGTTAGGGTTAGGGTTAGACTTAGGTTTAGGGGTTAATAACTTTATTATAGTGGTACGTTGGGGGCGGCAGATTAGGGGTTAATAAATGTAGGTAGGTGTCGGCGATGTTAGGGCCGGCAGATTAGGGGTTAATAATATTTAAATAGTGTTTGCGATGCGGGAGTGCAGCGGTTTAGGGGTTAATATATTTATTATAGTGGCGGCGATGTCCGGTTCGGCAGATTAGGGGTTAAAATATTTATTTTAGTGTTTGCGATGTGGGAGGGCCTCGGTTTAGGGGTTAATAGGTAGTTTATGGGTGTTAGTGTACTTTTTAGCACTTTAGTTAAGAGTTTTATGCTACAGCGTTGTAGTGTAAAACTCTTAACTAATGACTGCGGTACCAGTCTTGACAGGAGATGGTGTACTGCTCACTTTTGGTCAGACTCGTAATACCGGCGCTATGCAAGTCCCATTTAAAATATAGGATACGCAATTGACGTAAGTGGATTTGCGGTATTTCCGAGTCTGGCCAAAAAAGTGAGCGGTACACCTGTACCTGCAAGACTCGTAATACCAGCGGACGTTAAAAAGCAGTGTTGGGACCAGCCAGCGCTGCTTTTTAAGCCTAACGCAAGACTCGTAATCTAGCCGTGTGTTTTTTATGATTGGGCAAAACTGTAAGTTCACTTAGTAAAGAATGAACTTATTTCTAATACCACAGTCGTGCTTTACCAAACGTGATAAAACAAGCAAACACGTTTGGTACAGTGTAACTGCAATATTAGTAAATCCATTCTATACAGTGTGAACTTACAGTTTTGTTCATTGAGCTCGCATTATAATATAATTTATTTAATTTGTAGTTTAATGTAATTTTAGTATAATAGTTAGGGTAGGTTAATTAATAGTTTAAAATAGTTTAATGTATTTTTAGTATAATAGTTAGGGTAGGTAGGGTAGTAGTTTAATATAGTTTATTTTAAAGGTAAGTTTAAATTTATTATAAGATAGGAATGAGTTAATATTTAATGTAAAGTTAGCGGGTTGTTAGGTTTAGGGGTTAATAGCTTAATTTAGTTTATGGCGATGTGGGGAGCTGGCGGTTTAGGTGTTAATAGGTTTAGTAAGTGGTAGTGATGTGGGAGGCCAGGGGTTTAGGGGTTAATACATTTATTTAGTTGTGGTGGGCTCCGGGAGCGGAGGGATAGGGGTTAATACATTTAGTTAGTTGTGGTGGGCTCCGGGAGCGGAGGGATAGGGGTTAATACATTTAGTTTGTTGTGGTGGGCTCCAGGAGCGGAGGGATAGGGGTTAATAATTTTATTAGAGTTGCGGTGGGCTCCGGGAGCAGAGGGGTAGGGCTTTATAACTTTATTTAGTTGCGGCGGGATAGGAGTTAAACATTTTAGTATAGTGGCGAATAGCAGCGAGATCGATAACTGTTAGTTAACAACAGCCCACTGCTCATCGCCCGGTACTTGGTGCACGGCTTTTTGACAGCTTTTGTAATAAAAAAGGAGAGCATATTCAGGTCTGCGGCCGCGATGTTAGGCGAGCGTATTGGTGCCGGCAAATGCAGCATAGTTGACAGCTTGATAAATAGGCCTCCAGGTGTTTACCACCTCAAATTGAAGTTTATTCCATGAATCCACCACCCTTTCTGTAAAAAATGCTTCCTCAAATTTCTCCTGAATCTGCTACCCTCTAACTTTAGATTGTGACCCCTTGTTTTGGCATTTATTTTTTTGTGGAAAATTCTTTCAGCTTCTATTTTATTAAGTCCCTTCATATATTTGAAGGTTTCTATCATGTTATCTCTTTCCCTTCTCTCCTCTAAACTATAAATATTTAGATCATAGAGTCTTTCTTTGTACGTTTTATATTTTAGACTGTGTACCATTTTAGTAACCCTCTTTTGGACAGCTTCTAGTTTCTATTGAAGTTAAAGGGACAGTCTAGTAAATATTTAACTTTTATGATTCAGATAGGGCACGCAATTTTAAACAACTACACCTAGGTTGGCTCACATCCTGATTTCTAAGCACTTGAAGGCCACCTCTTATTTCTGTGCATTTTGACACTTTTTAACAGCTAGACAGCACTAGTTTATGTTTATCATATAGATAAACATTGTGCTCACTCCTGTTTAGTTATTTTTGAGTCATCAATGATTGGCTAAAACGCAAGCCTGTCAAAAGAAGGCAGTCTTGAGAGGCTTAGATACAAGATAATCATAGACGTAAAAAGTGTATTAATATAACAGTCTTAGTTCTGCAAAACAGGGGAATGGGTAACAAAGGGGTTATTTATCTTTTAAACTATGAAAATTCTGGAGTAGACTGTCCCTTTAATGAGAACTTGATAGCACATTTTAAAGGCATCTTTGTTTAAGATATAGACATTCTTTGTGTATTTCCTCTTTGCACAGAACAAGAAAATGGTAAAAGGTATAACAATTCCTTACAGTGATTAGCAAAGAAAATAAATCATGAAAAGTATGTGAGTAATCATTTCTCTGCATCCATTCTTTATGATTATTCTTAATATATCAGTAGCTATTTTGTACCTAAGCTTTGACCTTCTGGAAAGAGGATAACATAAATGGACTACTTTGCAACACAAAAAAGTTAAACATTAACCAAATATGATATAGCCTAATACACTCCTATTACTAAAACAAACGCTTGGGTTATATCAAAGAGAATTCTGGCAAAGACAGTAATAGAATTGGCATTATCTTGTTTTACATTGTCAATGACCTTGTAATTGTAAATAATTTATATATACAGAATAACATAGACAAGACTTACAAAAGAGATGCCTTATCTTGTGGGTTATTACTAGGAAGCATTCTGTGTAGAACTGTGATGTAAGATTTTTTTTTTTTTAATTTATAAAGAAGAGATATCAGTTATAAACAGAACTATCAGTGCTAAAGTTATCACTGCAATTTGAATATTCTGGCCTTAGCTAAAACTACAATCAAAGAACACACATGTGTGAAACTGTTCAGTTATTTCAGTCTTTATGAGGAAGTGCACTATTGGTAAATAAGCTACAGAAAGCTAAAGGTTAGAGAGGGACACGAATCAAGCATAATGAACCCATGACTTCTAGGCGACTATCCCCTATGCAAATAGGATTTAAGGGAGGTGGAAATTGGTAATCAGGAAGTGTCAAAATAATATTTTATATTAGCCCAAGAATAGTTCCATCACTCAGGTCAAATGTTGCAAAGGGCGTCAGTTGCTGCTAGGATAACAAGTTTCTACAGGTTGGATAATACCGGTCAAATCTATTTACTCCTTGCAGTTCATTTTTATGCTATTGTTGATACTTCTGGATCAACCAGGCTTGCTATATTTTCTCAATGAGAGTGATGCCTTCAACTATGGCACAGGAATAGGTTGCAGGCACTGTTAAAGTATAACTACAGGGTTAAAGGGATATGAAACTCAATTTTTCTCTTTCATGATTCAGATAGAGCTTGTGATTTAATTTTTTTCCAATTTACTTCTATTATCTAAATTGTTTTGTTATTATGGTATCCTTTGTTGAAAAGGATACAATGGCCTCTATTTATCAAAGTCTGGCGGACCTGATCCGACAGTGCGGATCAGGTCCGCCACACCTTGCTGAATACGGAGAGCAATACGCTCTCCGTATTAAGCATTGCACCAGCAGCCCCCTGCAGAATCGCGGCCAATCGGCCGCCAGCAGGGAGGTGTCAATCAACCCGATCGTACTCGATCGGGTTGAATTTCGGCGATGTCTGTCCGCCTGCTCAGAGCAGGCGGACAGGTTATGGAGCAGCGGTCTTTAGACCGCTGCTTCATAACTGGTGTTTCTGGCGAGCCTGCAGGCTCACCAGAAACACGGGGCCTCAAGCTCTATCCGGAGCTTGATAGATATGCCCCATAGGCTAAGAGTCAGCTGATTGATGACTACATATACTGTATATGCATATATGTATTGAATAGTTCCCAGTAGTGCATTGCTGCTGCTGCTGCTGCTGCTTCAACAAAGGATACTAAGACAATGAAGCAAATTAGATAAATAGAAGTAAACTGGAAATTTGTTTAAAATTTAATGGTCTATCTGATTCATGAAATAATTTTTTGGGGGTTTCATGTCCCTTTAAATATAGATGGGTTGAATACATTAGCTTTTTGCCATCTAGTGTAAGAATTACTTTCTAGTTGCCTATTTAATAAATTTAGCGAAGTTACATTGATTTCTAGCTTTGCAGTGAAGGTATCTTTATCTAGTGTTTAGAATTTCTTGATGCAACTTCAGTTGATAATGTTCCTTCTTCATTTCATTAACATCATTTTCAGCAGCTGACTCTTGGGATATAGCACCCAGTAGATCATTGTTTGTGGTGGGAGGTCATGGAGAGGAGTCATCAAGTAATGGATTGGTGCAAGCTTCATATTTATAGAGGTGGGAAATATCACTATAGTATACTAGTAGTAGTAGGGGTTAAAAGTTACTAGCCCAGAGGAAACATTTACTAGTACACTCAATGTTAAAGACAGGAAAAAGTAAAAAAAATATATATTTCTCCGAGACTACACACACATTTTAGTGTAGTGATCATGCAGATGCCCAACAGTGAACTTTTGAAGCTCTGCAGAAATTAAGCAAATTGGTTTTCAGCAACTTGAGGGTGTATAAAAATATTTGTAGGCAAATCCATCAAAAAGTTTGTAAAGCGTATTATCATTGATTGAAATATAAATAATTTGACACCCAAATGATAAGTTTCAGCCTAATACTACTCATTACCATCTGTTAAATGTAAAAATGGCATTTAATACATTGAATATGACTGCCTGGAATATGAAGAATAAGTATGAAGACATTATCCTGTTGATTGAAACATTTTGAGTAAATTCCAGCTTCACGATGCCCATCAGGGTACATTTTTTTGGTGTGCATTATAATCATCTCTGTCTAGATCTGCACAATCCAGTGGATCGAATTATCAGATTTGTTCTCTTGGACCTTCAAGCTATTTTTGTGTTACTTTTTGGGTACATTATTTTTTTTTTTTAAAAGAACATTAAACATCAAACTGCCTCTTTTAATGTTGCCTATTTGTGTTTTATTATACTAGCACCAAAGGGACAGAAGGGGCAGAATACTAAGGTGAGATTGGTAACTAATAAATACATAATAGTTCTTTCTACATGGGTTTGTCTGCTCTGATGCCAGTAGAAGATTACATCTGCATCAGCACTACAAATCGAGATGATATACAATAAATCTACTCATTGTATAAGTTCTGCATTTATGGGATTCAGTCTTAATGCAATGACCATATTAAAATGTTGCATTAACTCTTCAGTATTGTTTAGCTAATAATCAGATCTATGTGACTTATATGTAAGGAAAATAACTTGACAGTTAAAACATCAATTTATGTTTAAGGCCAAGGGATATGAAACCCACAATGTTTCTTTCATGATTCATATTCAGCATATAATTTTAAACAACTATCCAATTTACTTCTGTTATCATTTTTTCTTCATTCTCTTTGTATCCTTTATTGAATGAGCAACAATACACTACTGAGAGCTTAATGAATACATATATAAGCCAATGACAAGAGGCATAATGTGCAGCCACCAATCAACAGATAGCTCCCCGCTCCTAAGCCTGCCTAGGAATGCTTTTTTTCAACAAAGAATACCAAGAGAAAGAAGCAAATTGTATCTGATTCATGAAAGAAAACAATGGGTTCCATGTGCTTGTAATCTAAATGTAGTGAAACAGCAAAGTGGTATTAACAAAAGAAACAAAATACCATAATTTACAAATACATAGTTACATTTCACCTAGAATATCATGGAAAGTTTTGCAGACATGAGAGCAGATTCAGTAACAACTTCATCAGTCTCACTAACTCCTGTTATCTTATGAAGCCCATTCACTTGAAGCCCACATGTTTTGTGTTGAGACATGGCCAATAATCTGATAACTATAACGTGTGTGGAATGGGACTTGCATAATACCATGAGAGACAGATGCCACCTGTTATCAGTGTGGGTTTCCTAGGGGTGTTCTTCTTTAGGCCAAAAATATAATTATATGAGGTGTACTTAAACTTGTTGTATGGTGAGGATATTTTTAGTTTAATTTCTTTCATACAGTTTGCCTTTATTATGACCTTAGCTTTATGTTAGAAGTTCAATGTTTTATATAAATAATGTTTTTCATTTTATAAATTATGTTTCACCAATAGCTCTGACTCCAGATATCCTTGAAAAAGCTATTGGAGAAATGCACGTTGGGGAGGAGCTACAGAATTGAACTCACAAGGAGGATGGGCCTGTCTTTTGTACTTCATTTTAAGTTTGTGATCGGACGCCGGTGTTAATAATTTTTTTCCCACATGCTGAAGCAGTTGTATGTACATAGACTTTCCTTGATCTCCTGAGTGTATGTCATCCTTGATTTTATGTAATAAACCTTTTTTTTTAACTGAGATCCGGTCTTCAGTTTTCTTCTTCATTGAGGAAGTGTTTTAATCCTTAAAACCTGAGAGCTGAGTCAAAGCTCTGGAAAGTGTAAGTATGGATTAACCCTTACCTGTTATTCTTTTGCCAAACAGGATTCCACAATTGTTGTTTTATTTCTCTCCTTTGTCTCCAGACACGGAGATGTTTCAATCATACAAAGATTTTTTGTGTACCAGTAGATTAATAGACTATGTCCTTTTTTGTGCACAGTGACACTTTTTAGTTTTAGATTATTGAATAGTCATTCAAATAATTTGGAGGCAAAGGGAAGTAAGGAAACCGGATGATAGAAGGGGTGGAGGGGACAAGTGAGGGCTTTTTTAGGATCAGTGTAAGTTGACGCATTCTTGAATGTGTCAGGAAATGCGCCAGTAGTGAGATACTGCTTAAAGAGATGAGATAGGGCAGGGGTTAAAGAAGCAGGGAGAGAGGGATAAATCATGAAGGAATAGAGTCAAGTAGGCAGGTTGTGAGATGAGCTGAAGAAAGGAGAATGAAGACTTCTTCCTCTGTTAAGAGAGAGAAATAACAGCGAGATTGTTTATAGAAGGGGTTGGTAGGAGGACTGGGCTTGAGGTGTTTGAGGGAGAGATGTCTTTTCTAATTGTGTCAATTTAATTTTTTAAGTGATCAGCAATAATCTGAGCAGTGAGCTTGGTGGTGGGCAGAGGTACACGCAGATATAGACGGAAGTTAGAGGCTGAAAACTGCCTTCTGGTGTTGGATGCTCAAGTTGAGACAAGGGAGGAGCAATAGACAACTCTAAGCGCAGAGTTGTAAGATCTGACAATTAATTTATAATACAGGAAATCAGCATGTGTGTGATTTTCTCCCTGCCGTTCAGCAGTCCTTGAACATTGTTGAAGATAGCGGGTCTGTGTGGTGTGATATGGTTGCTGTCAAGTGCATATTGCATGGTGAACAGCAAGGTGCAGCTTTAAATACTACTATATAATTATTATCTGTATTGTGTCTCAATATGAAATCAGTTGATAAAAAATGTTTATAATTAACTCTTTGTAATAGTCTTATGGTAACAATGTTTGGTTACATATTGGGTAAGAAATTTATTAATCAAATATGTAAAAAATAATGTCCATAGGAGTTATTAAAGGGACGTGTAAATCTAATTTAAACTTTAATGATTTAGAGGGTACCATTATAAAAAAAATGTAAATTTACTTTATTATGTGCCTTTTTATTATAGTCTCTGTTGCTTAAACCTAGCTTTTTTGCATGAGAACGTACTGAGGTAGGTTCAGGAGTGTGCCTGTGACATGGGAACAATATGTATAACATTGTTAAAAAAAAGTTTCAAACTCTGCTGCCATTCAGTTTTTAAGACATGCATGCTCCTGAGCCTACCTTGGAATGCAGCTTAATTTCCAAGTACACCAAAAAAAAAAAAGGTACATTTGATAACAGAAGCAAATTGGAAAATGTTACCCTGCATTTATAAAAAGGGTACTGATCATACCAGATAAATCTAGTGGTTCCTAAAGGGATATTTTACTGTAATGTTTTCTCCTTTATAGTGTGTCCTCATTTATTAATTTTACCTTCTGTAGTTTATTAATTATTTGTACAAATCATTCTTTACTTTTATTTTTACATTTGAAATAGTTCATTTTGCATTTGGAACCTACCACCAATACTGAACATTTGATTACTGCTGTATTATTGAAAGGAAAGTTATGCAAATAAGAGGCAGCAGCCCAGCAGGGGTGGGAGAGATAGGTACTAACATGTTCATTTTCAATAGCTCTCTCTTAGTACTGGTATTTGTGTACAGAGAGAGGACCTGATATTCAAAAACTAACCAGCATGGAGAGAAATCATGCAAAATATTTTGGATTTTTTTAGACCTTATATCGTAATGTAGGCGTTTCTCTTTCACATCAAGAACCCTGCATAGTGAGAGAAACATCTTTTAAACTAAAATTTGTTTTTCTACGGAGGGACCTCTCCCTACTGACAAAATGTCTGTGATCATCTCACCTGAGCAGCGAGCTTTTGCATATCCGTCTCAGAGAGAGAGAGAAGATAAGGAGATATCTGTGTATATATACAGAGATAATATAAGAGAGGAACCCAGAGCAAAAACAACTATTTCATATAAAAAAATAAACCTAAATTATCAATTTCCCTTGAATTTAAAACTCTGCAGCTTGGCAGGTATACAAGTCACAGAAAACACATTAAGGGGAAACTAATTTTACGGTACATTGTTCTTGAACTACTAAAATAACCAATGTTTGTGCATTAAAACTATAGTGCAGTATGCAATATTACTTACAATATTACTTACAAATGCCACAGAATTCCATTTCCCTGCCTTCACTTTAGCTTTACAGAAACAAGTATCTTGCATACTTTCAGCTTCTTTTGTAACTTACCCTAACACCCTAGAGAGCATTAAATCTGTAGGATGCAGGACAGAGGCTTCCAAAAAGCAGATCTGGGTTATCACAAGTTCATACTTGATAAAACTAAAACTTGTCACCTCTGTGTCAGGAATAAGTTATTTAAAAGTATTAACTGCAGCCACTAGATGGGGATGTATTAGCTTAATCATGGATATTTGTGTGCAACAAGATGTTGAAGGCTTTGTAACAGAAAATAATAGCAGCAGATTTATTTATTAATTAAAAAAAAAAAAAAAAAAACTATTTTGACTTCATTTGGGTTTATTTATTCATTTATTCCTATCATACATTTCAGGGAAAGAGTTTATCAAAACAACAGCAATTGTAATACCATTTTCAGTTTAAATTGGAATGTCCTTGACTGCAACACTAATAGCAGTATCTCACACAGAGTGATAGAAATAAACCCATTGGAACATATGATACTCTAATTCTTCTCAAGCTTTGTAATATAAATCATTAAAATAGCTTTTGTGTAAGCAACAAGAAAGCGTGAGTGGCACGCTAACTTGTGCGCAAGCGATAAGGGGTATATTGCAGCTCTTTTTGTGTGTCTGAAGTATGAATTGACAGTAAAATTGTTTGCTTGAGCTCAATTGAATTTGATGATCGTCGGGTTAGCGCAACTTCAGAACTCTGGTTAACTGCTATGCAAGACAAAAAAGTTCCCCCACATAACACATAAAAAATGCATTTAAAAGTAAAGTTAAATTCATAATAATAATGCCTCATAAAAAATATTTAAAAAAAATAATGCATAAAAAAATATGAGGTCTCAGGTGTTGCAAAGGGCTTTAACATAGAAATACGTATATATACGTCTAAGGGCTCCATGTACTAAGCCGTCAATTCATCCGTCATTGTAGACGCGGATAAACTCGCCGTTACTCGCCGTGGGCGAAATGGTGTCCGCTGTCGCTATGTACTAATATTCCCCCAATAAATAGACAAGTCTAGCCCGCCGCGAGCAGTTGCGGATTGTTGATAAATTTGACGCCTCGCTCGCCGCGACTAAGCTGATGTACTTAACTTTCAGTTGAATTGTCTGGCCAATTATTAACACGTGACATGCAAGGTGTCACGAACATCATAGTAGTCACGGGAATAGAATTTTGCTCCTATAAAAGTTCAACTTATCTAAACAACTTTATTATTGTTCAAAATTTTTTGAAGAGTGATAACAGAGCGTTATTTTTGTAATATTTATTTACAATTTGGATATGGCTTCATCTGGATCTGATAATATATAAATATTAATATAAAAATAATTATAAAGATTGACAACTATACAATGCAAATTTAAAATATAGATTACTCTTTAATTACAGTCGACAAATTGGGCGCAATTTATGTACATGGAAATGAGAGACAAATTAGACGCCAGTTATGCTGTAAGTACAATGCTGATATTACTGCCTTTTATATATGTCTAGACTGGCGTCTAGATTGACTTTAGTATTGTTTTGTACCTTGCCCGCCACCTAAAAGATGGCGAGGCAAAAATAACGAGGTGGGAGCGGAAATTGTAGCGAGCGGACAAATAGATTTTTTAGTACATTTGTTTTTGGCGAGTTGGTGGTCAAATGTGTCTAATTACAGTGAAAAATGGAGCGGTAGCGAGGTTTGGCGGATAAGTACGATCGCAATTTTAAAGATGCGAGTTTTAACATAATTGACGGCTTTGTACATATCAGTTTGCAAATTTTGACGCGAGATTTGTTGCGGGTAGCTCGCTGACTGCTTAGTACATGGAGCCCTAAATATGTGTATGTATGCATATATATGTGTATATATGTGTATATATGTGTGTACATATGTTTTTATGTATTTCTGTGTTTTACTGTATATATCAATACCTGCAAATCCATTCCTATAGATATATTGGAAATAAGTCTGTGAGTCCAAATAATATTCATCCAATGGTGCTAGGAGAACATCAATCAATTATAGCTGCTCCATTAGCTGATTTATTTAATAAATCACTGTTAACAGGAGTTGTTCCAAAAGACTGGAAAATTGCCATTGTAATCCCTCTTCATAAAAAGGGTAGTAGGGAAGATTCCTGCTAACTATAGACCAGTCAGTTTGACCTCAATTGCAGGGAAATTAATGGAAAATATTTAAAGGAAAGACTTGTGTCTTACCTTCAGTCAAAAAACTTAGAAGACAAAGGACAGAATTGTTTCACTGCTGGAAGATCATGTCAGACTAATCTAATTGATTTATTTGACCATGTAGCTAAATTAATAGACCAGGGAGGAGCTGTAGATGTTGCATATCTAGACTTTAGCAAAGCATTTGACACTGTATTGCCTTGGAGTAGATGCTAAGATTGTTAAGTGGGTATAATGCTGGTTTAAGGATAGACGGCAGAGGATTTCAATTAATGGAGTACATTCAAATGAGGGGTCAGTTACTAGCGGTGTTCATCAAGGGTCAGTTCTTGGGCCTTTTTGTTTAACATGTTAATCAGTGATATTGGAAGTGGGCTTCAGGGGAAGGTTTGCTTGTTTGCTGATGATACAAACATTTGTAACAGAGTTGATGTTCCAGGTCTATCAAATGAATAGTGATTTTAAAAAACTGGAGGACTGGGCAAATAAATGGGATCTGAAATGTAATATTTACCAAGAGCAACATTATGCATATAGGATCCAAAAACCCAAAGGCCAATTATAGTCTCAATAGTACATTACTGACTGTAACTAATGAGGAACGGGACATGGGAATTATTTGAGATAATTTAAAATTTGTTTGACCATGCAGCAGTGCAGCCAGTAAGGCCAGTTGAATACTTAGTTGCATTGGGAGAGGTATTAGTAGCAGAAATAGCAAGGTTCTTATGCCACTTTACAGATCATTAGTTAGGCCACATATGGAATAATGTGTACAGTTCTGGAGACCATATCTTCTGAAAGATATAAATAAACTAGAAACTGTCCAAAGGATGGCTACTAAAATGGTACACGGTCTATAATATAAAATGTACAAAAAAGACTCTATAATCTAAATATGTATAGTTTAGTGGAGAGAAGGGAAAGAGGTGAAATTATAGATGTCTTCAAATATATGAAGGGACTTAATAAAGTGGAATATGAAAGCATTTTCCACAAAAAAACAAATACCAAAACAAGGGTTCACAATCTTAAAGTGAATGTCAAACTTGATGAATCAGTGCCCGGTTTTTAAAACCCTATTAAAAACAGTGGCACTTTCATTCATCAAACTTTACATTTCACTCGTTTTTTTTAAAATACTTACCTTTTAATCTTGAAAGCCGCTCCAGCGATTCCCCCTCCTGCCGCTTGTCACTTTATACGTCAGCAATGACGAATATGGCATTCTCCAATCACGGCTTCCAGGGGAATCATTGCCTGAGGCAACACCGTGATTGGAGGAAGCAGGATTCGTAATTTTTGACATATGAAGAGGCTTGCAACAAGCGGAAGAAGAGCTGGAGCGGCTTTCAAGATTAAAAGGTAAGTATTTTAACAAAACAAGTGAAATGTAAAGTTTGATGAATGAAAGTGCCCCTGTTTTTAATAGGGTTTTTAAAAACCGGACACTGATTCATCAAACTTGACATTCACTTTAAGTTAGAGGGTAGCAGATTAAAATGTGAGGAAGCATTTCTTTACAGAAAGGGTGGTGGATTCATAGAACAAACTTCCAATTGAGGTGGTAAACACAAAGGCCTCTATTTATCATAGTTTCAACAGATAATACGATTGAATTCCGCGTCGAATATGATGTGAGATTGATTTGCCGTAGCTAACAAAGCATCAAGATTGTCAAATGTTGCAATGTTTGACATAATTTACACTCCCATGAGATGAATCTAACGCATATTGATCCTCGCGGTCTTCAAGCGGAATGCTGATGATCCGCTTTGATATCCTCTGAAATTGTAGCGTAATACTGATGATGCGAGTTGTCATTCGATTGTAATTGAATTCTTTGAAATGTATCAAATATTCAACATTTACACTCGCGTCCATTTTGACGCAGCGTACCTATCGTTCAAACCGCCACCTCTGATGCAGCGAATGCCTTAGGAGTCAATGGGAGTCTGAAAATTTTTGCTCTAATGTTTTTTGTCGTCGCAGACATCTTACAATAAACAAACTTAATAACTGAAATTAACGAGTCTTTTTTGTCAGTGATGTTCGATATTAATGAACTATCATATTATGTCCATTTTATAAATATGTTACCATGGTTCACTTCCGTTCTCATGCTACAGTAATAAGTCTGTGTATTGCATACCCTGATTCCTTGTATAATGAAAAATGTAATATATATATTATATATATATATATATGTGTATGTATATATGAGTATATTCAAAGATATATATATATATATATATATATATATATATATACAATGGTATAAATAAAGTTGCAAGAAGAAGAATAAAATGTCATCACTTTATAGACATTCAGAGTAAAGATTTAGATAAATAAGGATATTCGCGACATCGATGACTCTTATTTAACAAAAGTCTGATGCTCAGTCCGATGGTCATCGTGTCATACTTGACGCGCATGTTTTTGACTGAGCTTTTCATAAATAAGGGAATGTATATTTGCGGCAGCGATGTCTAGCGAGCGTATTGACGCCAGCTAATGCACTGAGATTGACACCTTGATAAATCGAGGCCATCGACTGTAAAGGAATTTAAAAATGCCTGGGACATCTAAGAAAAAGTTGACTTGATGGGCCTTTTTGGTTCTTATCTAATCTCATGTTTTTTTGTTTCTATATAGCTATAGATATGTATTTTAAATTATGCAGAAACAATTTTGCGGTACCTGTGAAGGAAAGACATGGAGAGATTCCTTTAGTTTAAAAATACATTTTATTTGATACTTGCATTAAAAGGAATACCGGCACAGCATACAGACAGACACCACAGCTGGCACGTTTCCTGCCTCACGGACGGTTCATCAGAGCTCTCTGGAAACGCGTCAGCTGTGGTGTCTGTATGTATGCTGTGCCGTTGTTGCTTTTAATGCAAGTATCAAATAAAATGTATTTTTAAACTAAAGGAATCTCTCCCTGCCTTTCCTTCACTGGGATCGCGAAATTGTTTCTGCATGTTTCATTTTGAATTAGAGGGGTTTGGAGAGCCCTAGCTGTCTCAGTGCTAAAGAAGCCCTCACTGGTGAGATCCACCTGGTGTGTAAGTGAGGCTGGACGCAGCAAGTGGAGTAGGTGATACACGCCATTGCACAGAGGTGAGCGTTTACTGTGGGGATACGGAGGATTCCGTTTGGAGGTAGACTTCCACTACGTTTTATCGCCACTGATGCGGTAAGCCTCTTAAGTATATGTTTCTTGGAAATAATTGTTGAAAGTACGTTACTACACCCTGTGATATCCGCACATGTGGCACTCTGGATTAGAGTTGTTTTCACAAGGGAAGCATTTACACTAACAAAGTCTTAAAGCATCTGAGTTATTTGTGTATTTTAAATTAACAGAATCAGATATAAATAGAAATATATATTTAATAATAAAAAATACATTGTTTTCTGATAAGAACATGATAAGAACATAGGAATGTAAAATATGTGTTTTGTGCATTGTGTTTCAAGATTTAGATTTTAACATGGTCATGTTAGCGCACATGAAAACTTAGTAATCTTAAAGTGTGTTATTGAAATATTACATATAAAATATTTAAAAAATAATTAAAAAATAATAAAAATTATTAAAAATTATTAAACATACATATAAAATATTCTAAATAATCCATATAATATATCTATGTATTTTACAGTATATTTCATCATTTTTAATAATTTGAAATATTTTGGGCTAGATTACAAGTGAGGTGCAAACGGTTTTGCGCAAGCAATATCGTCTTTTTGCAAGCATTTTTAATTGCAATAATATTACAAGTTGAGCAAAATCCTTACCGTAATCTCAGAGCTGTGGTTAACTGTTTTCTGAAACAAAAAAGTGTCACAAAACACATAAAAAATACATTTAAAAGTACAGTTACACCCATAATAACACCATCTAATAAAAATTATTCAAAAAAAAATTACACAAAAAAAGTTATAAGGGCTCAAAGATATGAGGTCTCAGGTGTTAGGGAAAAAGAGCCTCCAAAGTACTTTAACATAGAGATATCTACAAATACATTACTAAAGATGTATTTGTGTGTAAATACATATGTTTAACTATGTATTTACTGTAAATATTTGACATTCCAATGTTCTGCACATAGCAGAAAATGTTCTATGAATTTATAAATATATATTCCTATATATATCTGTATATCTATACCCCTAGTTTCTCAACCTGTGGTATGAGTAACCCTGGAGGTTCTTGGGGCATTGGCAAGGGGGACTCCAGGGATTGGTCTTCATTATTCTTTTCCTGATGTAGCTGTTGTAAACATGAAATATCAAAGAAAGCGGTTTTTCTACCCTCAAACACTCGTAACAGGGCAGAATGTGAGTATTTCCCTGCCTAGGTGGGACCACTGCTCAGTCACTGATTCACTTCAAATTAGTAAAACCTTAGATTGTTTTAGATCTGGCTTGTTAGAAAATATGAGGGCTGGAGTTGAACTTTACACAGAGAAAATGTATTACTGTGACCAGGGGCTCCATGTACGAAGCAGCGTAAGCTGCTCCGGAGCCTTTGCGGGGCAGGTTCGCATATGCGAGCCTGCTTCCCGCAATGTAAGAAGCAGCGGTCATTAGACCGCTGCTTCCTACACCCTACGCCACCTCTTAGGTGGCGAAGCAAAATCACCGAGAGCTCGCTCGCTCTCGGTGATTGACAGCCCCTTCAGTCGCGTGATTGGTCGCGCAACTGAAGGGGCGGGCATTACACACTCCGCTGAGTGTGTAATGATACATACGGCAAGCGGATCAATAGATCCGCTGCCCGTGTGTAGCGGAGGCGGGCGGACAGCTTCGCGAGTTAAGAAGCTGTCTGCCCGCCTCTTAGTACATGGAGCCCCAAGTGTCATTTACTGCCACAGTAAAATAGGTAAAGTGCATCATACTGAAGTATGCAGCAGTAAAACAACACAGATAAACTGTACATGAAATGGTTATTAAAATAGAAAGATGGTACCACATATACTATGTTCCTCATCATGCAGTAAACAGTTTATTTTCCTGTGTTTTATTGTAAGAAGCTCAGTAATTGCATCTAATTATTAATATCAATGAACTATATATATATATATATATATATATATATATAAATATATATATATATATATATATATATATATATATATATGTGTGTGTGTGTGTGTGTGTGTTTTACGTGTTTATTATTCTCTGTAGTAATATTGCCAAATATTATATTCCGGAACACATAAACAAATATCAGATTCCTAATATTTACTTCATTAACATATCTGACACAAGCTTGTGAAATCAAGTGATACACAATTTCCATTTTTGCTCATGTAAAAAATCAATAATGGGATACAGTTGGGGTACATAGAAGTCAAATGAATGCCTATAGGGGTATTTGCTACAAAAATGTTGAGAAACACTGTATATACCTATATATAATCATATATATATACAGTATATATATATATATATATATATATATATATATATATGTATACATATATTTTTGTTTAAAAAAACATCAAATATATGTAGAAATATTTAATTATGAATAAATAGAACATATTCCATTATGTTAGGAACATTGTAATATGATATATTCATATTTTTATGTCGGGTTAGCACATTTGCGAAAATGCAATAGTGTTTGCGCAAGAGTGGGAGTTTTTTTCACTTTTTTTTCTCCGTTGACTTCTATGGGTGAATGCGAAAACACGATCACGATTTTCAGTTTTTGACTTTAAGCGAGATTTGGGTTACCGCTAGTGCAAAATAAGTTTTGACTGCAACCCGACTAGTGCAAAAAGCTTAAAGGGACACTGTACCCAAAAATTTTCTTTCGTGATTCAGATTGAGCATGAAATTTTAAGCAACTTTCTAATTTACTCCTATTATCAAATTTTCTTCATTCTCTTGGTATCTTTATTTGAAATGCAAGAATGTAAGTTTAGATGCCGGCCCATTTTTGGTGAACAACCTGGGTTGTCCTTGCTGATTGGTGGATAAATTAATCCACCAATAAAAAAGTGCTGTCCAGAGTACTGAAACCAAAAAAAAGCTTAGATGCCTTCTTTTTCAAATAATGATAGCAAGAGAACGAAGAGAAATTGATAATAGGAGTAAATTAGAAAGTTGCTTAAAATTGCATGCTCTTTCTGAATTACAAAAGAAAAAAATTGGGTACAGTGTCCCTTTAACTCTAGCAGAGTTTTCATGATCGTGAAGAAAAATACCACGCCACTTGTAATCTAGCCCTTTATATGTAATATTTCATTATCTTGTAAGTGAAGAACATTGGAATGATAAATAAATATAGTAAATATACAGTAAATACATAGATGCATATGTGTATATATATATATATATATATACATGTACAATGGAGATGGAGTCACATACCTGAAAACATGGAAAATCATTTTTATTAACTATTAATATTTAATAATGTATTTAACTGTATATGTACTGTAAATATTTTACATTACAATGGTCTTCACATAGTGGAATATGTTCTAAGTATTTTTAAATATTCCTATATATAGATATTTTGGTATATATCTATATGTAATCACATATGTATTAGATATATATATTTTACCAAAAAAACATTTTATATATATATATATATATATATATATATATATATATAACTATTTAAGAATAAATAGAACACATTCTTCTATATGAAGAACATTGGAATGTGAAATATTCATACTTCATGTTGGGTTGAGCGCACCTGGTTAAATACGATTGGTAAGCGTGAGTGTTATTATTTTTTTTAAGTTTTCTACTTTTTGCTTGCGCCGGGTTAGTGCTCATGCATAAACTTTTCACTTTCAACTCATAATATGAGCGCAAAGGCTCCGTCTATTGCTGTTTATGCTTGAGTGGGTGCGCTAAATAGTGCTTCCATCATAATCTATCTCTAAATAGTATTTAATAACCAATACACATCTCATTGCATAAATATTAAACTCAGAATGTAAAAAAATTTGCTACAACATTCTACACAATGATTGGTTAGTTCAGAGGACTAGCTCGTTTACGTCTATCCCTAATTGGCCCCAGCAAAGGATTTCAGGAATATGGACTCTACCACGTTTTTCAGAATGTACCCTAAATAGCTGGGGCAGTCCCCGGAAACTGGAAGAAGTATAACAGGCAGACCTCCAAGCCTGTGACAATTCTGCAAGATCTGGGGCTGTTGGTAGGTAAGCTATGCTATGCATTTATAGAAATGATTTGAATGACCATTTAAAGGGACAGTAAACACCATGTGATTTTATATAAAATAGTATGTGTAATAAAGCAACTTTGCAACGTACTAACATGATTTATTTTGCCAATTTTTATGTAATTTATCTCTGAAAAATGTCTAATTCTCACTACTGGAAAACAAACACAGACTTCTCAAGGCTAACCCTGCTACATATATTTTCCTAATAGGTTTCCGCAAATAACAACTACAAAATATGGCACTTTCTACTAAAACAATAACCGTGGCTAGCCTTGCTGTCTGAAGACTCAAGCCAAGATTGGCTCCTCCAAATAAGGCAAGTGATGGTTGGAATTTGGCTTTTAAAAAACATTTGCAGCAAACAAGATGTTAAATTGTTGTTGACTTGACTGATAAGTTATTCTATAGCGCAACAGAAATTTCTTGTAATTGCAAATTGTTTATCTTCTATGCATATGTTTTGCAAGATAAAAATTTAAATTTGACTTTATGGTATCATTAAAGCCCACCCCCAGTGAGAGGCTGAACTGTCCAAACAAGTCGCCACTATGAGATGTACTTATGCAGAAACAGCTTGTCACTAAACGGAAGAATATAGCAATATTTTCAATATCAATATCTTTATAACATTGGTGGCATTGCTAGCATGCTCCCAGATACATATGTGCTAAATGTAGGGTGACCATACTGCAGCTTTAAAACAGGACACATATGAAAAATAAATGTCAGGGCTGTTTTCAGGGCTGTTTAAAGAAATGCTTTGTATAAGAACCCTGACATATGTATTTTTCATATGTGTCCCTTATTAAAGCCGCAATATGGTCACCCTAGCTAAATGTCATCTCAAAAAGGGGGTTGTAATGTGAAAAAATTCTCCAGCTAATAGTGCAAATTGACCTTTATTTGTGCATACAGAGTTCCAACAATAACAGCAACGTTTCAGGCAAACAATATGCCCTTTGTCAATTGTGATTCGTCTGGGTCTGGTTAACCCTCTCCGTGCTAATATTACCTGGTGGGTGCTGTATTTCACTTACCTGTTGAAAAGGGGGGTTGTCTGAGTTTATGGCAACACAAAACCTTAATATATTAAGTGCTAAGTTGATAAAAAAAATCAAGTGTTTAAGAGGAGAAGATTTTATAAAGTAATAGAGAAGATTAAAAAGGGAAAATAAGGAGAAAAATATGAACTGGTTCTAAAGCAGAGGAACTAAAGAAAGTTTGATGCTGCAAATGCACACAGCTTATCACATGCTCAGAAACAATCAGTATTTTGTTAAGGCTCCTCTGGGGTAAGGTTAATGCTGTAGAGGAGCTGCAGATGGCAAAAAAACAAGGGGCACCATCATTTCCCTCTGTAGATTAAACAATACATTAATAGATACAATTCTGCACAATCTAAATTGTTGAAAAACTGAAACAGGGGCAACTACTGCTGTTAGAAGCTTTTAGTATGGTCTGTATCACATTACTTGATATGATCTTCCTGTTAGAAAGCAAGGTGATAAACTCAGTCAATCTGATTCACTTCAGAATATTACAGCTAAATATAATTCCTAAATAGTGAGCCACAAATTTTTCAGATAGAAATTAGACCTTCCTGTCCAAACCACATATGTGTCATCGCAGGTTTGATTTTGTTACTCAATTTGTGGATTTCATACTTGGTTCTAAAAACTGCATAATTTCTCTTGGTAAGGCCTGTCTTCATCTAAGAACTGATTGCCTAATAGGCTTAAATCCTACTCTCATACAAAGAAAGCACTCAATGGACTTTTAAAGATGCAATCCATAACTAGCATTACAAAGTTATCATAATGTTTCGTGTACCGAACCGGACCCTTTGTCAAATGATACAAGAAAATATGCATAACATCCCTCCTTCCATCCCGACCTTATATACCTACATAATAGCACCCAAAGTGATTAAAACATAAATGACACTTAGCCCCATAGAAACCATGCTGGTTTTGAATGTACCGCCACAGCTCAATGTGGCGTGATGATGTCATCATGATGCAACGCGTCAGATACGTCAGCCCGTCCTAGGAGTGGGCAGAGTGCATCCTGACAGCTGTCACATATGTGTTATCCTTTGCAGAACCATACCGATGAAAACATCATTGGTTTAAGGTACTAAATGTGTGTTGGCTCATCCACGTACAGAACGACAGGGGCAAGTGTCAAACAGATTAAAAATCAACAAACACACCTAGATGTGTACCGCATTGAGCACGTAACATCCTATGTCCACATAAATCATAGATACAATGCACATTATACTACTTTATATACCAATGAAGTATGATAAACTGGTTATAGAGAACATAAAAAGAGATCACCTATATCTATAATATAATAAGTAACACCTAGGAGTAGAACAGCCTGTCCACATAAGATTATATGTCCCTTCTTCAGAGGCTAATGGTAGAAGGGGCTGAAATCCAAGTAAGTGTTCAAGCCCTTAGGTATAATGGTATCCAGAGTGTAGATCCACTAGCAAGAAAGGCTGCTTCCATTGCGGCATGTTGAGGGGTTCCTCATTTCAGCACCCTCATACAAACCAATGATACAAGATCCTTCATCGTTTAACATGTACAAGTGACTATGTCATCTATATTCTCATTTGCCCATGCTCCCTGTTCTATGTTGGGAAAACTATAACATCATTCAGAGATCGTATAGCTAATCACAGGTGTGCGATCAGGGAAGCCATTGATAAAGGCGACTCTGAGCAACCTGTCGCCAGGCATTTCAGCCAGAAGAAACACAGTGCTGCTAGCCTGAAAACGATGCTGATTGACCACATACCCCCCATGCCTAGAGGGGGCGACAGGGCGAAAGCCCTACTGAGGAAGGAATGTAAGTGGATCTATACTCTGGATACCATTATGCCTAAGGGCTTGAACACTTACTTGGATTTCAGCCCCTTCTACCATTAGCCTCTGAAGATGGGACTTTGACATTTTTGAACTGTCACATATAATCTTATGTGGACAGGCTGTTCTACTCCTAGGTGTTACTTATTATATTATAGATATAGGTGATCTCTTTCTATGTTCTCTATAACCAGTGTATCATACTTCATTAGTATATAAAGTAGTATGATGTGCATTGTATCTATGATTTATGTGGACATAGGATGTTACGTGCTCAGTGCGGTTCACATCTAGATGTATTTGTTGATTTTTAATCTGTTTGACACTTGCCCCTGACATTCTGTGTGTAGATGAGCCAACACACATTTAGTACCTTAAACTGATGATGTTTTCATCGGTATGGGTCTGCAAAGGATAACACATATGTGACAGCTGTCAGGATGCACTCCGCACACTCCTAGGCGTCCCGCCACATGGAGCTCCGGCGGTATACGCGAAACCAGCATGGTTTCTATGGGGCTAAGGTTCATTTATGTTTTAATCACTTTGGGTGGTATTATGTAGGTATATAAGGTCGGGATGGAAGGAGGGATGTTATGCATATTTTCTTGTATCATTTGACAAAAGGTCCGGTCCGGTACCCGAAAAGTTATGATAACTTTGTAATAAAAGTTATGGATTGCATTTTTAAAAGTCCATTGAGTGCTTTCCTTGTATGAGAGTTATATATATATATATATATATATATAAATATAAATATATATATATGATACTTTTTTTGAAAAATATGTATCTATACCTATATATCTATCTCTCTCTCTATTTATATATATATATATATAAATATTTGCGCAAAACGCATATTTTACATTCCAATGTTCTTCACATAGAAAATAATTCCTATATACTGTATATCTGATACTGTTCTTGTCAAATACATATATATGTATAGCACTGGTTTTCAAACTAGTTCTCATGCCTCCCTAATTGGTCTGATTTTTAGGATTACCTTGGGTGAGGCAGGTAAAATTACCATGTTTACAAATCAGATGATAAATTCACCTGAGCTCTAGTTCAGATATCCTCAAAATCTGGCTTGTTAGGTAGGCCTGAGGACAGGTTTGAAAACCAGTGATCTATAGGAATATAAACAATATAAACAACAAACAGAGGGGGCGCACAAAAAGAGTAATAGACAACAATGATCCAGCCAGTACCGGAATACCTGGAGAAAGGGTGAGCTCATATTCCCAGAGATATCAGCTTGCTACTACCAGCACATAGGTGTGCTATTGCCAAATGTGAGTATCCCTTTGGCTTTGGTTTACATATGTTCTGCACCTTATTTTGGTTGATCTACACATGAGGCGCCCTCTGTTTTGTGTTTCACTTTATAGATCTATAGGAATAGATATATAGGTATATACAGATATATGTATAGAAATATGTATTTAAAGTGATGGTTAACTCTCCCTTTTATAAAATCAGATCTGGAATGAAAGTTGTAATGAAGATGCGCTGTAACTTTATTTTTAAAATAAATATAAAATTCAAACTCTCCACGCTCTGCAGCCCACTTCAAAGGTCAATTTTTCTGTTAATTAACAGTAACCTAGATTACAAGTTTTATGCTATAGAGGGTGCAACACGAACACAACAAAAGTTGCATTATTTCACTCATTATAGCGCTGCCATTATGAGTTTTTGAAAAGCCAGCTTGTGCGTGCGATATGGTTACCAAAAATAAAAAAATTCTAAAGTACAAAAAATAACAAACACTAAAATACAAAAAATAACAAACTAAATTATCCAAAATAAAAACAATTACACCTAATCTAATAGCCCTTTTAAAAATAAAAAAGCCCCCCAAAATTAAAAAAACCCTAGCCTAAAATAAACTACTGAAAGCCCTTAAAATTGCCTTTTGTAGGGCATTGCCCTAAGTTAAACAGCTCTTTTACTTGTAAAAAAATATAAAGACCCCCCAACAGTAAAACCCACCACCCAACCAACCCCCCAAAATAAAAAAACCTAACTCTAAAAAACCCTAAGCTACCCATTGGCCTGCAAAGGGTATTTGTATGGGCATTGCCCTTAAAAGGGCATTTAGCTCTTTTTTATTGCCCTTAAAAGGGCATTTAGCTCTTTTAAGATAGCCCAAACCCTAATCTAAAGAAATCCCACCCAAAAATGTTTAAAAAACCTAACACTAATCCCCGACGATCCACTTACAGTTTTGGAAACCGGACATTCATCCTCATCCAGGCGGCTATAAGTCTTCATCCAGGCGGCGAGATCTTCATCCATCCAGGCAGAGTCTTCTATCTTTATCCAGACGGCATCTTCTATCTTCATCCCGGCAGCGCGGAGCGGTCCATCCTGAAGACATCCGGCGCTGAGCATCCTCTTCATACTGTCGCTGCCATGGTGCTCTGACAAAATGCAGAAGGACATTTGGCAGACGGACATTTGGCAGACGGACATTTGGCCGACAGACAGAAAGCTAAAGAATGTTCCGATGACGGCCGAGGGCAGATGCGTTCCAGAGTGCTCTGTTCTAATCAGAGCCTCGGGCGCCGCAACTGCCTCTGGGAACCTTACCATGGGTCCCAGGCGCACGTCTTGTAATTCTCTGTCTGGGAAATTATCTATCTATCAAATCTATCTATTTATCTATCAAATCTATCTATCTATCGTATCTATCAAATGTATCTATTGCATCTATTTATCTATCTATCTAATCTATGTATCTATCTATCAAATCTATCTATCTCGTGGCCGGACTGTTATCTGACAGCCACTTGTGTTTCGGCCAAATGTCCGTCTGCCAAATGTCCATCGGCTAAAAGTCCGGCCACGCACTGCCATATACTGAATCTTCAATACAAGGGAGCCTTTTCAAAATGGCGTCCCTTGCATTCCTATTGGCTGATTTGATTTTGGAAATTCAAATCAGCCAATAGGATGAGAGCTACTGAAATTCTATTGGCTATTCAAATCAGCCAATATAGAAGATGCCGCCTTGATGGATGAAGATCTCGCTGCCTGGATGAGGACTTCGCCGTCTGGATGAGAATGGATGTTCGACTTCGTCGGGGGTTAGTGTTAGGTTTTTTTAAAACTTTTTTTGGTTGTTTTTTTTTAGATTAGAGTTTGGGCTATCTTAAAAGAGCTAAATGCCCTTTTAAGGGCAATGAAAAAGAGCTGAATGCTCTTTTAAGGGCAATGCCCATACAAATGCCATTTTCAGGGCAATGGGTAGCTTAGGCTTTTTTAAGACTTAGGTTTTTTATTTTGGGGGATTGGTTGGGTGGTGGGTTTTACTGTTGGGAGGGGTCTTTGTATTTTTTTACAGGTAAAAGAGCTGTTCAACTTAGAGCAATGCCCCACAAAAGGCCCTTTTAAGGTCTATTGGTAGTTTATTGTAGGCTAGGGTTTTTTTATTTTGGGGCGGCTTTTATTTATTTTTAAAGGGCTATTAGATTAGGTGTAATTGTTTTTATTTTGGATAATTTTGTTTTTTATTTTTCGTAATTTAATGTTTGTTATTTTATGTACTTTAGCATTTATTTTTTTTGTAATTTATTTTTTATTTTTTGTAATTGTAAGATTTAATAATTAATTTTACGTTTTTTTAATTTTAATTCAGTTTATTTAATTTGTAATTCAGTTTATTTAATTTGTAATTTAGTTTATTTCATTTGTAGTTATTTAAATTTTAGTCTAATAGTTATGTTAGTTTAATTTATAGTTGTTTTTTTATTTTTTTATTTCACAGGTAGGTTTTTATTTATTTTAAGATAGGGATCTTGTAATTTTAATATAAAGTTACTGGGTGTTAGGTTAGGGGCTAATAGTTTAATTTAGTTTTTTGCAATTTGGGGGGCTGTCGGTTTAGGGGTTAATAGGTTTATTTAGTGGCAGTGATGTGGGAGGCCAGAGGTTTAGTGGTTAATAGCTTTATTTAGTGGCGGCTATGTTGGAGAGCGGCGGAATAGGGGTTAATATCTTTATTATAGTGTGGGCTTTGTCGGGCTGCGGGGGAATAGGGGTTAATAACTTTAGTATAGTGGCGACGATGTCGGGGAGCGGCGGAATAGGAGTTAAAAAAATTGTATTAGTGGCGGCAATGTCGGGAGCAGCAGATTAGGGGTTAATAACTTAAAAATATTGTTTGCGATGCGGGAGGGCTTCGGTTTAGAGGTTAATAGGTAGTTTATGGGTGTTAGTGTACTTTGTAACACTTTAGTTATGAGTTTTATGTAACAGTTTTGTTGCGTAAAACTTATAACTACTGCTCTCAGATAGCGGTTAGGATCGTGTCGGTATAGGGTGTAACATTTTTTACCTCACCGCAAAACTCGTAATGGCAGCGCTATGGGAATCCCATGCAAAAACATCATTTTTTCGAGTGCGGGATTAACATTGCGTTACAGGCTAAAAGGTTTGCGGTACAGCTATACCGAAAAGACTCGTAATGGCTGTGTTGCTTTTTTAACACTGAAATGGACATTTTTTCAGCATTAAAACACGAACGCAAAACTTGTAATCTACCTAAATGTTTGGATTGTTGTCCAATCAGCTTTCTCCCCATATGGCACTTTTGTTGTAGCTAGAGCACTGGTTGGACAACAATTGAAACTCGCTCGTTCTGGTGATTGACATGCCCTGCTCTTGTGCAATTAGTTGTGCAAGAGCAGGGAGTACATTGTACAAGAAACCTCTTGTGCAATGTCAAATTTTGCCATGCGATTCAGCATAGCAAGTGGCGATTGCAGGCAGACATGTTCATTACTGGAAAACCTGTCCACCTGCAGGGATGATACATTTTGCCCTTAAAGGGACATTATACACTCATTTTTTCTTTGCATATATGTTTTCTAGATTATCTATTTATATAGCCCATAAAGTTTGATTTTTCAAAAAATTTATAGTTTTGCTTATTTTTAAATAACATTGCTCTGATTTTCAGACTCCTAACCAAGCCCCAAAGTTTGATGTGAATACCGTCAGCTACCTTCTCCAGCTTGCTCCTGTTTGTGTAAAGGGTATTTTCATGTGCAAAAGATGGGGGAGGGGGGAGTGTCTTATTTCCCACTTGCAATGGGCTTTCCAGCTACCTTTTCAATTATAGCTAAACTGAGAATTTCTAAGTAAGTCTTTAAACCGTTTTCTACTGGATTTTATATCAGTATCTGGGCATCTTGTTCTTTATAGTAGTGTCTATTACATGCAGTTATATGAAAATGAGTGTATACTGTCCCTTTAAGGTCACATTAAAACAGGTTTTCCCACAGTATAAGTTTTACTTCAAGAACCACTACTCAGAACAGTGCATACTGAACAATTATAATATTGTCTTTGTTTCCTTGCTGAGAAGGGTTGTAGAAAAAAAATGTAGCAGAAACCCAGCAAATGTAATCATTAACTTGTGTGCAAGAGCCAGCAGTGTAATGTACATATGAAACTAGGAGAGTAGCCCTTTTTGTTTATTGATGGCATTGGACGCGTTTCTGTTGGAATGGATGTCATTTCAGATATGTCATGGTGTGGTATTTAAACTAATGTTGCAGCTTTTCTCTGGAACATAAAGAACTTTGAATGTTGACAGTTCATTCACTGTGTAAATACAGTACACATGGTACAGATCAATCATATATTTTAAAAAGATTACCAAGCAATATACTTAAAATTATCTATAAACAAGGATGATGGAAACAGCTCTACAGTTATTAGACTCTAGTGATTACATTTCTTTTTAAGATACTGAATGCTAAAATCTGTATACTGGAAACAGGATGAGCTTGGAAGATTAAAGTTAATTAAAATGTATCTATTCTGATACAATTACCTTAAACTTTTATAAGATTTATTTTGAGGATGTGACACTTAGTTCCAGCTCTGTCATACTCATTGAAGTTCTTTTTATTCCATATATTCTGCTAGAACTTTCAGTTGGTAGTAAATTAACTAAAAATGTATTTAGGAAATCATTACCTGTGACTGTGTTTATTTTTCAGTCTGTGTTTTTGACTATTGTCAATATCTATTTTATGCTGTGACAATTTGGGGGGATAATTCAGTTCTGCCTGTGGCATTCTGAGAAATATGTTGCAGACTAATAAACAAGACATTGTTTTACTTATTCCAACTGCCTTTGATTTCTGATGTGCATTCTCCATCATAAAGCAGAGGGTGTAGTGTTGGTAGTTTGGCATGTTGGCAGCTGAGAAGACCAACCTTAAATGGACACTATACCCAATTTTTTTCTTTCATGATTCAGGTAGAGAATACAATTTTAAACAACTTTCCAATTTACTTCTATTATCTAATTTGCTTCATTTTTTAGATATCCTTTGTTGAAGAAAGAGCATTGCACATGGGAGAGCCAATCACACGAGGCATCTATGTGCAGCAACCAATCAGCAGCTACTTAGCCTATCTAGATATGCTTTTCAGCTAAGAATATCAAGAGAATTAAGCAAATTAGATAATAGAAGTAAATTAGAACGTTAAAACTGCATGCTCTTTCTAAATCATGAAAGAAAAAATGTGGGTGTCATGTCCCTTTAAGTTCTTAGTGCCAGCATCAAAATGAAATACCTTTTACTTTCTCATCAGTTATCTTTAACAGAAGCTGAAAAGAGAAATCTGGCTAAATCTCAATTTCACCTCAAAAATTTAACTGTACGTATCTGTCCGTTCTATGCTTTAAAGGGGTGCATAGAGTGATGTAAGGAGAGCATTTTCGTTAATTTAGCGGACATCTTTCAAAAAGCTAAGGCGAAACACGTCAGATGACTTGGGGGGTCAGTGGACTAGCTGCTAACAAGGTCTGTGCTTTTATTTATACTACATAATAAACAAAATGTTTTCACTGTATCTTGCCTGCTTAGTATGGTTTGCTGGACTTTGAAAAACTTTGAGATATAATAATGTATATCTGCTTCAACAGCAACAGCTGTTTTAACATTAATTTGTCTAAACAAAGACGGCTCAATATTTTTCTTGTTGGTTGATTAGCGTATTCTTACAGATAGATGCACATTTATTACAAAGTTAGTATAAAAGAATGTGATAGAGCTATATTATGAATTTACAAATGTTGAGGACAGAAATTAAATTGTTTTATAAATGTTTAGACTTGGCTGATATGCTATAGCAACACAAAATGTCTTGTAATTACATGATGTTTACTGTCCCTTTAAAAAAAGCATAAAACATTTTCTTTATATTATTTTAGTAATTATTTATCAGAAATTTAACAATCACTGTGTAGAGCATAGCAGTTTTAGGCTTGAGTCTCAAGTTAGCACTTTCAAATCTCTTAGTACTTGGAAAACCTACAAAGTTTAGCATTAACTTACAGAAAAGGGGAAAATCAGCAATGAAAGTATGTTGAAAAGTTGTTTTTCTTTAAATGCATAATTAAACATTTTGGGGTAGATTACAAGTGGAGCGGTATTTTGTGATTCAGCTAGAGTGTTAATTGCGCTAGAATTAAGATTTTTGTGCTAATCCAGTTGCGCTCGTATTACGAGTTGAAAGTAAATTGTTTTCGCTCTAGCGGTAACCTGACTAGTGCGAAAATGTAAAGTTAGAATATTGCGTGCGCGTTCAAGTTTTCCCCCATAGAAGTCAATGGAGAAACATAACTGAATATGTACTATTTATTCATAAATAAATATTTCTACATATATCTGATGGTATTTTTCACAAATATATATTTATAATTATATATATAAATGATTATATATAGCTATAGATATATACAGATATATATAGGAATACCTATTTCTAAATACATAGAACAAATTCTGCTATGTGCAGAACATTGGAATGTGAAATATTTACAGTAAATACATAGTTAAAACCTTTATTAAATATGAATATTGCATAAATATGTTTTTTCATCCACTTAATGTCAAAGGGCTCTAATGCACTTATATATATATATATGTCTATATATGTGTACATAGATGTTTATGTGTTTATATGTGTAAATATGTCTGTAAATACATAGATACACATATAAATACATAAATATATGTGTGTGTGTGTATGTATGTATATATATATATATATATATATATATATATATATATACATATTCATAAACTATCCATCTTTAGTCATGTATATGTACTGTATGTATCTCAATGTTTAAGCCCTTTACTGACTTTTTTCTGAAGTCGCTGTAATGATTCTAGCGTAAATTGCGACTACACTCAACTTCTAATACAAGCAGTAAGCCTGATGAGTGCGAACCCTGGTGATAATCCCCTTATTGCCCTTATTGCTCGGGCGCAAACGATAGTGCTTCACTTGTGATCTAGCCCTTTATATTACAAACTTTCATGTCCCATTTTTCTCACCACATCCAACCTCTAAAAACTTTTTTTTTCCCCATAATCGAACAGCTTCAGATATCTTATTAGACATCCAAAGTTAGCCAAAGATTTTTAACATTTGCAGTTCTCATTTATTAAGTTATAAACTGACAAGTAAAATAAAGTATAATATAGGTTTCTAGTCAATTGTTTCCAAAATATGGCATTTCATGGTTTATGTTTAAATTTTGATGTTTTAGAAAATTATACTTAATGGATGGAATTACTTTTAAAATTCATATTTATAGCAAACAGATCTGAGGGGGGGGGGGCAACATAGTCAAAATGAAGGATGAATTATTAGACTAGATTTTGGTTGTAGCATTTAAAACTATCTATTTCAAATTAAATAAAGAATGAAAGTAATATCTGCCACTAGTATTACTGTTGGTAACTTGCAACTTCACATGGAACACTGCTGAGAACAAATAGTTAACAATATATAACAGACAATCATAATTCCCACCTGTCGTAACTGGTGATTTCTTTTTTTTTAGCGAGTTAGGCCTTTATATATGACCCTTTCTATTTTATATTTTGAAAGGTGTTGTTCACACACACACACCCTAACACATTTGGTAATAAATATAATATTCACAACAGATATCACTTTTCAATAAAGAGCATTGGTAGAAATGTGCAGCAGCAAAACATTTATTTTGTATGAATTTTTTGGAACAAATATTCGGAAAAATTAGTTTTTCCCAAAATTTGTCTTCTGCACTACTAATGAATTAATGAATGCTGATGAACTTCGTTAGTATTTGTTTGTTTTCTTTAATTTAGTTAGTGCATTTGTTCAGGTATTAGTTTAGTGAAAACAAAACTATTTTTTTCGTTATGAATTTGCATTTGTAATGAAACTAATGCACTAGTAGTTATTATTAACCATAAACTCACTGAGTAATCTCTCTGCTATTCAACTCTCTCTCTCTGCTGTTCAGCCCTGTCTCTGCTTTTAAACTCTCTCTCTGATGTTCAACTGCTCTCTCTCTTCAGATCAACTCTGTCTCTGCTGCTCAACTCTCTCTTTTTTGAAAAGCCAACCGCCTCCTTTTACAAATGTTCACCACCACAGCATGCATGGAACTGTAGTTTCCCGGCTACAGAGCTGCTTACAGTTGCAGATATTGCATGCCACAGTGCTGTGACAGACATAAAAATAATAACAGGGCCAGCATTTTGCATATATAATAAAAAAAAATAAAAAAGTAAACAGTCATGATAAAAAATGGTACATTAGTGTCACTTCAAAAAGGTTTGGGGACAAAGGGACAGTGTTAAAAACAGAACATCTGGTCACTCTAGCCTATAATCATAGATGCTCAGGAAGTTGCAAAGGAGCCTTATTGTAAATGTGAGATAATGTACGAAATTCATTGAGAATCACTTTACCTATATTTTCTACAGTTTTGTTAGTGGACGTTCCTGCCACTGACATCTATAGTTGAGGTGTCCAAAACATGATTTGTCACATCAAACACAAACTGCTAGCAATGTGGAAAAACAGTGATTACAACCACAACACTTAAGAGACATGCTTGTAAATATGTTCATGTGAATATTTGTAATTGTAAAATAATTATATGTACACATGTATGACACGGTAATCTATGCAAACAATTCCGATCTGCCACAGCTTGAGGCAGTGCTCCAGGACCAGTTCACAGAGGTAGAAAAGTGGATCTCAAAAAACAAACTCTTCCTAAACACTGAAAAAACTGTCACAATGATCTTTGGAATGGGACCTAAACTACACAAACTACAAAATTCCCCATCTATGCATCAAAACAAAATCAAATTGCACACTGACCGCAGTCCGCTCTTTAAAATACTTGGGTATGTTGTTAGACCCCAATCGATCTTTTGGCCTCCATATAGAAAAACTGGCATCTAAACTTTATCCAAAACTAGGTGCCCTGTACAGAAACAAATCTTGCCTCAGCCCTACAGTAAAGGAAAAGATTGTACAGCAAATGCTGATGCCAGATGTAGTATATGCACCTGCACCCAGGGCCGCCATCAGGGGGTGACAGGGGTGACTCCTGTCAGGGGCCCAATGGGCTAGGGGGGCCCCATGAGGCAAGAACTTTTTTTTTTTTTAAATTTTGGCAGCCACCAGTGGGTACTACAGCAGAGTGCTAATTGAGCATGAAAAATGTTATTACAATGAGTAAAGTATTAGCATTTGAGAGGATTTCTGAGTGTGCACTAAACCACTATGCACAGTGTGAGACAGACTTGGCACTTTGTTTGTAGAGTGTGTGCCTGAGTCAGACGGCTGATCACTTTCATTTGCAGAGGAGGTAGGAATTACTTAGCAAATGTTTTTTATTTCTTTGTGCAATTTAAAATTGTAACTTCAGTGTGGTAGTAGTTGTATGGTGGGGACAGGGGTCCATAAAAACGCATTTTTTTAGCAGCAGTGTATTTATGATTATTTGACAATGCTGTAGAAATTCTATATTTAAAACCATGCAGAAATGTTTCCTCCTCAATACACAAATGATATATATTACATTCCAGTTTACTGCCCCTTTATGCAAGGACATTCCAGATACAAGGAGGCATTTTATCTAAGTTTTTTACATCTGCATAACATGTTATACTCTCAGACTAAGATTGCTCAGTGTTGGAAATGAGACAGGTTAACTTAAAACTGTTCAGTTTACTCTACAGCTGACTTAATTTTGAAATGCATACCAACAATCTTAAATCCTGCATTTAACCAGATCTAATGGCATGAGTACCACAGCTTATGGTTCCACCAAGACCATATAGAGTACAGCATTTTCTAAATCCACAAGTACAGCTGACAGATGGGAACATTTGTACACTATATTTGAAGTGGTGCTCTTGGTTGGGGAAAATGGAGAAAATATCAAACAAACATATGTCAACCTTTTAAAAATACTTTTCTTCATCTAGCCATCTACCCAGATCATTAATGTACAATTTTGAATTCACAGAATTATTTTTGTTTGCACATTTACAAATACGATTCTTTAAAAAGTGATCTCTTAATTTCTGCATTTTTTTTATCATGCATGTCACACACTTTTGATTTAGGGGATGCAAGGTGCATAAATGTTTCCTACTGTGAGTGTTTCTGTGGGTGTCTGTGTTTATGTCTTTGTGCTTTTGTTTGTGTCTCTATGAGTGTGTATGTATTTTTTTCTGTTGGTATCTCTGTGAGGGTGGGTGTGTATGTCTTTGTGCATTTTCTGTGGATGTCTGTGAGGGTGTGTGCATATGTCTTTGAGCTTTTTCTATGGGTGTCTCTGTGAGGGTGGGCATGTGTTTGTCTGTGTATTTTATATGGATGCCTCTGTGAGGGTGGGTGTCTATGTCTGTGTTTTCTGTGGATGTCTCTGTGAGGGTGTGTGTGTGTGTATGTATGTCTGTGTTTTCTGTGGATGTCTCTGTGAGGGTGTGTATTTTCTGTGGGTGTCTCTGTGAGGGTGTGTGTATGTCTTTGTGTGTTTTCTGTGGATGTCTCAGTGAGGGTGTGTATGTATGTCTTTCTGTGTTTTTTGTGGGTGTCTCTGTGTGTGTGTGTATGTCTTTGTGTGTTTTCTGAGGCTGTCTCTGTTGGTGTTTCCTTGGGTGTATGTGCAAGTTTGAGTTTGTGTGTGTGTGTGTGTGTCCATTGTCTGTTCATTTTTAGGACATTTTGATCTTACTACTGATTATTCACATCTTTCTACAGACTTTGAGACTAATGAGACCTTTCCGGAAGTCACCAATCTACCATTTAACCTTTAAATTATTGTTTAGGCAGTTCAGGGCCCTTCCTTTCAGCCACTGCATGCTGTTGTCATCATTTACTTGGTATCTTCCTTTACAAAAAGATAATCAGAACTCCATATTTTGTTTTCTAAATCTCCTTTTTTTTTACAAAACTGTAGTTTACCTCATTACTTGTCAGGTCAATGTAAACCAGTGCTAAGTGTCTGTTTGGGTGTCTGTGTCTGAGTTTCTTTGCGTGTTTGCTAGAGTGTCTATATGTGAATTGTTATGTGTGAGTGTGTGTGTGTTTCAGTGTATGTTACTACCTTTACAACATTTCCAAGTTTAAATAGACACTTAAGAATAAAGTGCATATACGTTTTAGTCACTTGGTCAAAAATTGCACATGTCAAAGGAGGGGGGGGGCCCTGATCAATGGTTAAGTCAGGGGCCCCAAAATTTCTAGTGGCGGCCCTGCCTGCACCGCAAACTCACCTTAATAAACTTAATACATTGTATAACTCGTTCTGCCGCTTTGTGCTGCAATGTAACTACAGGATCCACCATTGTGACATGTTAAAAGAACTAAACTGGCTGTCGCTGGAATCCAGACGCACCCTCCATCTTTCCTGCCTTGTGTTTAAAAGCTTTTCTGGGAAGCTCGGACCCTACCTGAGCAGAATGCTCTCACTGGTTATTCCCACCTCATATAACTTCCGATCCAGTACCAGCACATTATTTAGCTTGCCTCAATACCAAAAGAAAGCAGCACAATCCTCCTTTTCCTACAGAGCACCACAATTATGGAACGACCTCCCGCACGCTTTCAAACCTTCCCCATGCCTAATATCCTTTAAGAGATCCCGCTCTACATATATCAAAACAGAATGCACCTGTCATTGTTGATTATATATTTCCTACCTGTTCTATGTTAAATTTTTGTGCACATATTGTGTATTATTATTGTTTTTGTATTTTATTGTACCCATTGTATCAATGCAATGTTTTGTGTACCCAGGACATACTTGAAAACAAGAGAAATCTCAATGTATCTTTCCTGGTAAAATATTTTATAAAATAAAATAAATATGTCTGCTTTGTTATAGTAAATTAGTATTACGGGATAAAACTAAAGGTAAGTCAATGAGCTGGCTTTTGGCATTCTGGAATGCTCTAGAAACATGGTCAGGATTTCTCATCCACACATCAGCCCAGCATGATGAATTCACAAAGATGCTTTTGCCCATGTGAATGTTCTAAAAGTGTAATCTGGATGTCTTACATACACATCAGTCCAGCATGAAAAAATTCATAAATACGCTATTGCCTCTGCCTCTAGAAGCAGGGTCTAAATGTCTCGCCTACACAGCAGCCCAGCATGAGGAATTCATAAATGCACTATTGACCTTGTGAACATTCTAGAAGCTTGGGGGTCAATTTATTATAGTGCGAGCGGACATGATACTATGTAGCGTATCATGTCCGTTGCACATCGATAAATGCCGACAGCAAATGCTAATCAGCCGCTAGCAGGGGGTGTCAATCAACCCGATCGTATTCGATCGGTTTGATTTCTGTCCGCCGCCTCAGAGCAGGAGGACAGGTTATGGAGCAGCGGTCTTTAGACCGCTGCTTCATAACTTCTGTTTCCGGCGAGCTTGATAAATTGACCCCATGGTCTGAATGTCTCACCTACACATCAGCACAGCATGGCGATTTATAAAGACCCTATTGTCCACGTTAAATATCTTGTCTCCTGGTGGTGTCTACCTATTACAAGGCTATCAAGGTTGTCTCACTTTTTATTTATGTTTTATATTTCTCTCTGTTTTCATGTTTTCTTTGTCAGTTTTTGTTTTTATTATTTTGTTCATTAATTTGTCCTGTAAGAATTTGAAGACATTTTGTACTACCAGTATCCTTCACAGAGGAACTCATGCTGTGTGCCAAGAAGAAACAGATGCAGTTCAGTTGATTATTATAAGGAACTTAACCTGCAACTTGCAGCTGTGATGAAGGGCTTTTACAAATCGTTGCAAATTCTGCAATTTTCAAGTTGAGATGTTGTGTTTTTTTTCAGTGAGATATTAATTTCACAAAGAGTTGTTTTTTTAATTAAGGGTATTGCGTACATCAGTTTACCAATATATAAGTCCAAAAATACAACTATATATGCGTACAAGTGATCTGATATAGTACAATATTTTTTAACATTTAAAGTATCTAGATGCAGAACATTTTTCCACAATACTAATAGCCACAACATATAAATATTACTGATTTAAATACTCCCATACTGTTAAAAAATTGGAAACAATCATGCATACCCTGAATCTTGACAGGTTTGTTTTGGATCTATGAACAAGAACAAACATGCTGGAGTCAGACGTTGTTTTCTGTTTTCACTGATTTATAGTAACCTTCATTATTACTGACTGTAGATAAAGCAAATCTTTAGTAATGTTAAAACAGCAGAGAAACAGCAAAGTAACTTACACAGAAAACTGACTACCCTTTAGATAAAAACAGGCAGGATCTTATAATTATAATATTCATAATAACACCTGTCTGCTAGTTTATCTTGGTCATGTCACAGTGTCACATTTTATTTTGCTCCAGTTAAAGGGATATAAAACCCAATTTTTTCTTTCATGATTCAGATAGAGCATGCAATTTTAAGCAACTTTCTAATTTACTCCAATTATCAATTCCTCTTCATTCTCTTGGTATCTTTATTTGAAAAAACAGGAATGTAAGCTTAGAAGCTGGCCCATGCTTGGTTCCGCACCCTAGGTAGAGCTTTCTAATTGGTGGCTATATTTAGCCCCCAATCAGCAAGCGCTAACAATGTTCATAATTAAAAATGGGCCGGCTACTAAACTTACATTTCTGCTTTTCAAATAAAGATACCAAGAGAATAAAAAATTGATAATTGGAATAAATTAGAAAGTTGCTTAAAATTGCATGCTCTATGTGAATCATGAAAGAATACATTTGGGTTTCATATCCTTTTAATGTTGCTAATTTTGGCACATTTTACTATTAACATTGAAATGAAACAATTTACACTACACAATATATGTAATATGTGACGGACACCGGCTAGCCAAACTGGGTAGCTATGATAGTTTTCTGAGCAGGAGGGTAACTCAGCCGGTGCTGGCAATGCCCTGCACTGCGCCTCAAACTCTTAGAGATATCTGTCTACCTCTTATTCTTCTTCTTTAAAGGCGCAGAACACCTCATGTGGTAGCTTACTTTTGGGGGGGGAGGCTCGAGAGTGATTGGTATGGCTCCCCCCATAGACTTTTGGACCTCCAACATTCTGAGGCGGGTGGCGTCTGCAATTATCTGAGTAATAACCTCTTCTGGTGGGGTGGTCCCATAGAGGGCCAGCCGCCACGGGATCTCTCTCTGCACCTCGGACAGGGCTGTACCCCCTGTCAAAGCCTCGCTGGGATGGTCACTGCTTCGACTGCTGCCAGGCTCACTAGCCGGTTCGCTGGCTCGATTGCCCTATATTAGTTTGGTGATGACCGCTGCCTTTGACTTGTTGCCGGCGACTTGCCCACAAGCTTTCAGCAAGTCTTTGAGCATACTCTTCCTGAGCTCAGAGTATTGCTGCTCCATCCGAAGAGAGATTCAGTTGGTGGTTTGAAAGTTCCAGGTAGATGGAAGCATCCCACTACTGCCAACCAGTTGTGATAGACATTGGCTACCCTGACTGGGTAGCTCCGCCAAGAGGGTCCTTCCTGTCCCTGGAACTTGCAGCTATAGAGCAGAGAGAAGTGATTATAGCCAGAGCCCACCCAAATAACCAGACAGAACCAGTATTCAGGTGGAACAAGAAAATTCTTTATTGTGAAACACTCAATTATATACACCCAGCTTATCTTGATAAGGGTCTTATCTTACCCCCAGATCTCCCCCAATTCCCGCACCTCCAGACAGGCTGATGCCCCCCATAGTGTCCATAGTCCCATAGAGTCCCAGTGGTACAGAGATGGCTATTCCGGGGTGATCCCGGGAAAGCGGCGGCACTTCCAGGGTGTTGTTAGACATCCCTCGGTCCCCAGATGCCACAGTCCAAAACGACATGATCCGTGGCTGGGGGGCGGAGCTGCGGGTAATCCAGGGGAAGTAGGAGTTTTAGGGGGGTCCGAAACCCCAAGTTCCCAAGGAAGCTCCTTTCCGGCAATCATCCCACCTCTTGCCCTCCTTAGGGGGCACTAATCCCCAAAAGGGTGGAGCTCTGGGGAAAAGGGCTGCTGGAGCGACCTGGGGTAGAGGTTAGCAGGTGTCCGGGGTGATGCGGCCGACCGGCAGTTCCAGAAGCCCTGCCAGCCGGAGAGGGGATAGGTGGTCAGAGATCAGCTCTTCTGTGAGGATGTACAAACCACAAAACAAGCAATAGGAAGAGTCTGGGAGATCGAGTAAGCCATGAAAAGGCCAAAAATGGTGTTGGCAGCCTGGTATCCATGACATAATAGTTATCTCTTTTTAATATTGTAGTGACATCTCCACCGGAGTGCTTGGTGATTGGTTAGCCTTGGCCCCAACTGTGCCATGTCTGGCCCTTTAGTGTGCCCTCCTGAAAAACTGGGCTCACAGCTGGATTTGTCTTTACAACATGGTGGTCAGGCTTCAAAGAAATCACATTGTTGCTGCACAGAAAAACCTGCCATTCTCATTCTCTGGCATACACTAACCTAGGGGAAAGGATGACAGTCGCAGAAATGCGGTTTTCTCTACTCCCATGTATCACATTATACATCACACAAACAGTCTTTCCATTATTTATTATTATTTTAAACACATCTTTTAATTTTGATTTCAGATTGAGTGTTTAGGGGGTAGAGATAGGGAGTGAGTGGGGGCAGAGGGAAAAACAGGGATAGTGAGGTGGACACAGGGAGGAAGGGGGTGAATAAGGGGACATAGGTAAATATAGATAGTGATGGGGGGGTGAAAGGGGCACTGACAGAGGAAGAAATGAGTGACACAGACAGGAGGAAACATATTGACACAGAGAAAGACAAGAGGATACAAATTACAAGGAGAAAATGAAACCCAAGAGAAAAGAGAACATGTCAGATGTGCAATATAACTAACTAAGAAGACTTCCCAGTTAATTAATAATCTGAACGTATCAGACTTTGTCAACAACAAGTGTATACGTATGAAATGTAGCTAACAGATAGCACCTACTCAGTAATTGTAATAAAGAGTAGAAAGCTATAATTTAGCACTTGATGTGATATGGAATATAGAAGTAATAATTACCTCAACGTTTCATTGTTAGAAACAAATGACAAGCAAAATAAGAATGATATTTATGCGGAGATTTAGAGAATATGCTGAAAGAATAGGTATACTAATCTTCTAGTGATGAAGTATTAGATACAGGCAGTCCTTAGTATATGCCCATTTATATACAGGCAGTCGTTACAGTGATATGACAAGATGTCACATTCTGAAAAGGCATGAAAGGACAGGAACAGAAAAAAGATGGAGGGAAGCAGGAATATTAAAAGGAATTACATAACAGAACCGGGGGGGGGGTACAAAACTAAAAATATTCAGACTGAGGAACAGATTTTCACACCTACCATCTTCATAGAGCACCATAGGACACCAAACCCATTTCTTCACAACAACAGGAACATGAGGCTCCATACTTTTTTGATAAATATGCTTTACCGACAGAAGAAGCTCTCCTACCTTGAATAATTTTTTTCCCTTAGTCCAATACAACACAACAAAGCCCAAATGACAATGGCCTGCAAAGACCAAAAACTATTTTAGCTAGTGAATACAATGCAAAAGTAAGCAATACAAGCCTGCATATTTCGGACCCTGATTTAATAATTATCCAAGATTATTATAAAAATATGACAGATTTTAAATAGAAATTGCTTGTGCAGGTTTCTGAATATATATGTACATCCTTCAAAAAAAAATTGTAATGAGGACACTATTGCCTAGATTTAAAGTTTTGTCGGTAAAGACCCGCGTAGCTAACGCTCCTTTTTTTTCCAGCGCACCCTTAAGACAACGCTGGTATTTAGAGTTGTCTGAATGGCTGCGTTAGCCTCAGAAAAGGGAGCGTTGAGCATAATTTAGCTCCACTTCAACTCTCAATACCAGCGTTGCCTACGGTAGCGGTAAGCTGGAAAAACGTGCTTGTGCACGATATCCCCATAGGAAACAATGGGGCTGAGCTGGCTGGAAAAAAAAACTAACACCTGCAAAAAAGAAGCGTTCAGCTCCTAACGCAGCCCCATTGTTTCCTATGGGGAAACACTCTCTAAGTCTACACCTAAGACCCTAACATGAACCCCAAGTCTAAACACCCCTAACCTTACACTTATTAACCCCTAATCTGCCACCCCCGCTATCGCTGACAACTGCATTATATTATTAACCCCTAATCTTCCACTCCGGACACCGCCGCAACCTACATTATCCCTATGAACCCCTAATCTGCTGTCCCTAACATCGCCATCACCTATATTATATTTATTTTCCTCTAATGTCGCCGCCACCTACCTACACTTATTAACCCCTAATCTGCCGACCGGACCTTGCCGCCACTATAATAAATGTATTGACCCCTAAACCGCCGCACTCCCGCCTCGCAAACACTATAATAAATTGTATTAACCCCTAATCTGCCCTCCCTAACATCGTCGCCACCTACCTACAATTATTAACCCCTAATCTGCCGCCCCCAACGTCACCGCTACTATAATAAAGTTATTAACCAATAAACCTAAGTCTAACCCTAAACCTAACACCCCCTAACTTAAATATAATTGAAATTAAACAAACTAAATTTACTATCATTAAATAAATTAATCCTATTTAAAACTAAATACTTACCTATAAAATAAACCCTAATATAGCTACAATATTACTAATAGTTACATTGTAGCTATTTTTGGATTTATATTTATTTTACAGGCAACTTTGTATTTATTTTAACTAGGTACAACAGCTATTAAATAGTTAATAACTATTTAATAGCTACCTAGTTAAAATAATTACAAAATTACCTGTAAAATAAATCCTTACCTAAGTTACAAATACACCTAACACTACACTATCAATAAATTAATTAATTAAATAAATTACCTACAATTATCTAAACTAAAATACAATTCAATAAACTAAACTATAGTTCAAAAAATAACAAACACTGAATTACAAAAAATAAAAAAGAATTACAAGAAGTTTAAACTAATTACACCTAATCTAAGCCCCCTAATAAAATAAAAAAGCCCCCCAAAATAATAAAATGCCCTACCCTATACTAATTTACAAAAGTAATCAGCTCTTTTACCTGTAAATAAAAATACAATAACCCCCCCAACATTACAACCCAACACCCACATACCCCTACTCTAAAACCCACCCAAACACCCTTAAAAAAACGATTCAGGAGTGCGGCGGTTTAGGGGTTAATACATTTATTATAGTGGCAGCGAGGTCCGGTTGGCAGATTAACCCCTTAATGACTGAGGACGTGCAGGGTACGTCCTCAGAAAAAAGGCAGTTAACGCCTGAGAACGTACCCTGCACGTCCTCGGTGTGGAAAGCAGCTGGAAGCGATCCTGCTCGCTTCCAGCTGCTTTCCGGTTATTGCAGTGATGCCTCGATATGGAGGCCTCCTGCAATAACCTTCTACGGCCATCCGATGCAGAGAGAGCCACTCTGTGGCCCTCTCTGCACCGGACATCGATGGCCGGTATCGTTGGTGGGTGGGAGCCGGTGTGGGAGGTGGGTGGCGGCCATCGATGGCCCTGGTCATGTGGAGGGGGGGGCGGGATCGTGGGCGGGGGAGTCCGGGGGCGCGCGCGGGCGCGCGCACGTGCACGAGGGGGCGGGCGCATGCACGGGGAGGGAGCGGGTGGGAACCGCTACACTACAGAAAAATGTGTCCCAAAACAAAATAAAAGTGGGACCTAGAATGTAAAAAAAAAACCTTAGGAGTCATTTAGGTGGTGGGGGTTGGTCCGTGGGGGACCGTGGGGTGCCCTGCAAAAAAAATAAAAAAAAATAAAAAAATAAACATTTGTTTGTGTGCAAACTGGGTACTGGCAGACAGCTGCCAGTACCCAAGATGGCCCCCAATAAGGCAGAGGGGGAGGCTTAGAGAGCTGTTTTGGGGGGATCAAGGAGGTTGGGGGCTAAGGGGGGATCCTAAACACAGCATATGTAAATATGCTTTTTTTTTTTTCTTTTAGAAAAAAACAAAAAAAAACTTTTATTTTAGTACTGGCAGACTTTCTGCCAGTACTTAAGATGGCGGGGACAATTGTGGGGTGGGGGAGGGAAGGGAGCTGTTTGGGAGGGATCAGGGGGTGGGATGTGTCAGGTGGGAGGCTGATATCTACACTAAAGCTAAAATTAACCCTGCAAGCTCCCTACAAACTACCTAATTAACCCCTTCACTGCTAGCCATAATACACGTGTGATGCGCAGCAGCATTTAGCGACTTTCTAATTACCAAAAAGCAACGCCAAAGTCATATATGTCTGCTATTTCTGAACAAAGGACATCCCAGAGAAGCATTTACAACCATTTGTGCCATAATTGCACAAGCTGTTTGTAAATAATTTCAGTGAGAAACCTAAAATTGGGAAAAAATTAAAGTTTTTTTTAATTTGATCGCATTTGGCGGTGAAATGGTGGCATGAAATATACCAAAATGGGCCTAGATCAATACTTGGGGTTGTCTACTACACTACACTAAAGCTAAAATTAACCCTAGAAGCTCCCTACATGCTCCCTAATTAACCCCTTCACTGCTGGGCATAATACACGTATTGTGCGCAGTGGCATTTAGCAGCCTTCTAATTACCAAAAAGCAAAGCCAAAGCCACATATGTCTGCTATTTCTGAACAAAGGGGATCCCAGAGAAGCATTTACAATCATTTATGCTATAATTGCATAAGTTGTTTGTAAATAATTTCAGTGAGAAGCCTAAAGTTTGTGAAAAAATTTGTGAAAAAGTGAACAATTTTTTGAAATATACCAAAATGGGCCTAGTTCAATACTTTGGGTTGTCTTCTAAAAAAAAATATATACATGTCAATGGATATTCAGGGATTCCTGAAAGATATTAGTGTTCCAATGTAACTAGCGCTAATTTTGAAAAAAAGTGGTTTTGAAATAGCAAAGTGCTACTTGTATTTATGGCCCTATAACTTGCAAAAAAAGCAAAGAACATGTAAACATTGGGTATTTCTAAACTCAGGACAAAATTTAGAAACTATTTAGCATGTGTGTTTTTTGGTGATTGTAGATGTGTAACAGATTTTGGGGGTCAAAGTTAGAAAAAGTGTGTTTTTTTCCATTTTTTCCTCATATTTTATAATGTTTTTTATAGTAAATTATAAGATATGATGAAAATAATGGTATCTTTAGAAAGTCCATTTAATGGTGAGAAAAACGGTATATAATATGTGTGGGTACAGTAAATGAGTAAGAGGAAAATTACAGCTAAACACAAACACCGCAAAAATGTAAAAATAGCCTTGGTCCCAAACGGACAGAAAATGGAAAAGTGCTGCGGTCATTAAGGGGTTAAGGGTTAATAAGTGTAGGTAGGTGGCGGCGACGTTGGGGGGGGGCAGATTAGGGGGTAATAAATATAATATAGGTGTCGGCGATGTTAGGGGCAGCAGATTAGGGGTTCATAGGTATAATGTAGGATGCGGCGGTGTCCGGAGCGGGAGATTAGGGGTTAAAAAAAAATATTATAGGGTCTGCGATGTGGGGGGGCCTCGGTTTAGGGGTTCATAGGTAGTTTATGGGTGTTAGTGTACTTTATAGCACAGTAGTTAAGAGCTTTATGTTCCCGCGTTAGCCCATAAAGCTCTTAACTACTGACTTTTTTTGCGGTTGGAGTCTTGTCGGTAGAGGCTCTACCACTCACTTTTTCCAAGACTCGTAATACCAGCGTTAGGCAAATCCTATTGAAAATATAGGATACGCAATTGACGCAAGGGAACGAAGAAAAATGTATAATAGGAGTAAATTAGAAAGTTTCTTAAAATTACATGCTCTATCTGAATCACGAAAGAAAATTTTTGGGTTCAGTGTCCCTTTAATTAAAGTGGATATGACATAAGTATAAAACTTAAAATTATGCTCACAAGAATGCAAGGTTAACACTCTCTTTTCTGATTTGTCTTCTGATTCTGTCACACAGAGCTCTTGGTAGAGGCTGTGCTGCCCTCCCTCAGCCTTTCACAAGCTCTGCAGTTCTCACTCTCTCACTCCTCTCATTCACTCAGGCCTTGTCCCACTCATTGGCACCAGCCTCCTTGTGTGCCGTATCCTCACAACTGGTCAAACAGAGCACAGTCCATATTGGAATTAACTGGTCTGGTTATTTAATTGCTGCTTTTTATAGTGCCCTAAATACGATATAGTTAAAGGGACATGACACCCAAATTTTCCTTTTAGAATTCAAATAGAGCATACAATTTAAAACAACTTTCTAATGTACTTCTATTATAATTTTTTTGTTCTCTTGGCATCCTTTATTAAAAAGTAGGGACGTAAGCTTAGGAGAGCACTAGAAGGCAGCACTATTCCTACCATGTAGTGCTCCAGACACCTACCTAGGTATCTCTTCAACAAAGAACACCATAGGAACAAAGCAAATGTAATAATAGAAGTAACTTAGAACCTTTTTTAAAATTGTATGGTTTGTCTGAATCACAAGAAAATGTTGATGTTTTATATCCCTTTAAAGGGACAGTCTACAATAGAATTTGTATTGCTTTAAAAGATGGATAATCCTTTTATTACCCATTCCCCAGTTTTGGATAACCAGCACAGTTATGTTAATATATTTTACCTCTGTGATTACCTTGTATCTAAGCATCTTCTGACAGTCCCCTGATCACATGACTATTTATTTATTATCTATTGACTTGCATTTAGTACTAACTCTTAAATAACTCCTTGGGCGTGAACACAATGTTATCTATATGGCCCACATGAACTAGCAGTCCCCTGTTGTAAAAAGCAAATAAAAAAGCATATGATAAAAAGCTGTCTGTAGTGGCTTAGAAACAGGCAGAAATGTAGAAGTTTCAATGTTATAAAGTATATTAATATAACAATGTTGGTTGTGCAAAGCTTGAGAATGGGTAGTAAAGGTATTATCTATCTTTTTAAACAATAACAATTTTATTGTAGTCTCTCCCTTTAATAGCTGTATTATCAACCCATGTGTTACCTTAATGGTAAATTATTCATTAAATAGACAGTTTATATATTTAATTTTACAATCTTATGGACAAATATATGTAGCTTATCAAATGTATTGGTCGTTCATACCAGTTTGCAATGTGTAAATTGTGGTTTAAGATTTTTTAATGTTTATTGGACAAGCAGAAGCTGTTAGTTTCCATTATGTTTAGAAGGGGACATTTCGAAAACAACATCATAATCTAACAAAAAATGCACACTAAGTTCCTATGAGTGACAACTGAAAAACTTATATAGGCCTGTATACCCTCCCCCACAGTCAGTCCACAAAAAAGAAAGAGATTGCAGGCAGTACCAATATTAGATAAAGTGTAAAAATCCAAAATATTTTATTTAAACATGATTAAAAACTTCTATCAAAGAAAGGCACAATTTTACTATTTTCATACAACCTCAGCACACAGGTGCTGCCTCCGACGCGTTTCCTGCTTTAGAACAAGCACTTCATCAGGGATAAACAGCTGCTCTCCCTGTGAAAATTTAAACCTCTCAGATTTAACCCTTTAGACTACAGTTGGAGGTTTAACTGACCTACCTATACTGCATTGTCAACAATGTATGATACACATATATACTTTTTAAAAAAACAAAGATTTAAATTCTCAATATTTTAAACATTTACACATCTATATTGTCTCAAAATATTTCTCTGATATTTCAAAGAAATTATTGTTATAATTAACATGTTAGATCAAAAAAGTATTAGATCTTAAAATTTTCCACTATTGAGGTTATGTTAAATTCCTACAAATAGATGCATAAGGGGGGATGTTAGGGTTATTTAGAGAATGTATAAATAAGATGAGATGTTATTGTCACCACTTTTATATAACTCTAGGTAATTTAAATGAATTGCATAATTTTCTACTAGCATCAAAATTTACAGTTTAATTTTTTATTTTGTATTTATTTTTTATTTGTTATTTTTTATTATTTTGATGTGATCTTTTATTTGATACTGGATGTTATAATTTGTATTTAATACTAGATATTATGATTTGCATTCATTAGCCTATGAATAACTTCAAATCCCATATTTTGTTCATACCCTTTGGAAAGCCTGTTTGGAGTTTATGTATCCAAAAGGCTTCCTTTTTATTTAGATATGCTAATCTATCACCTCCTGTGATTTGCTTTGTGACACAATCTATGGCTTGAAATTCAAATAGTGACAGGACATATTTCAATGAGTCTTCATCAAATATATGGCCTGGCCTATGTCTTGAAAAATGTTCTGCCACTGGTGTCTTTGGTTCAAAAGCCTCTAAAGAAAGCAAATGCTCTCGGATGCGATCTTTTAGGGGTCTGATAGTTCTGCCTGTGTATTGGCATCCACACAATTTGCAAGAGATAAGGTATACTACATAATTAGATGTACATGTCAAATGATGAAAAATTCTAAATTCATTCTTGGTTATGTTGGAGTGGAAAATGTCTCCCATTTTGACATGATAGCAACTCTTGCAAGGTCTTACACCACATTTGAAAGTCCCATTCTTTTTAGTTAGCCAATTTCTTGTAGATTCTTGTTTACTTTTTGAAAAATTTCTTTTTACATAGTTGCCTATAGTCTTAGGCCGTCTTGACACAAATTTTACACCTTCTGCTGTTATATTAGTTAATGATGGTTCTTTGCTCAGCATAGGCAAATATCTCTCCACAATTTTGCAGACTTTATGATACTTGTTGCTATATTTCGTTGAGAAAACTAGTTTTTTAGCCCCTATTTTTTCTTGTGGTTTGTCAGTCAATAATTCAACACTATCCATTGATCTTACTTGTTCAATAGATTCTGTAAGTGCTTTTTCTTTGTAGCCTCTCTCCATTAACCTATTCTTCAAATCCTCTGCATGGGTATTATAATCTCTGAGGTTGCTGCAATTTCTGCGCAGCCTCATAAATTGACCCTTTGGGATTGCTTTTTTTAAATGTGTAGGATGGTGTGAATCTGATCTCAAAATGGTGTTACCTGAAATGTCTTTTCTATATGTTTCTGTGTATAGGACATTATTGACAGTATCTATTCTGATCTTAAGATCAAGAAAAGTGATACTTTCTCTATGCCAAGTGTAGGTAAATTTTAGATTCATGCTATTGTCATTTAACATTTTGACAAAGTTCTCAAGCTGTTTGATGTCGCCTTGCCATACTTCAAGGACATCATCGATAAATCTCGTATAAAATACAATGTTGTCCCTATAGTCATTGAGTTCTCCAAATATTTTGAAAATTTCAAAATATCCAAGATAGATATTCGCATAGGAGGGGGCAAATTTTGCCCCCATTGTGGTGCCTCTGTTTTGTAAATAAATATTGTTTTCAAACACAAAATAATTGTGTGTCAATAAAAATTTAACTGTGTCAACCAGATAACTAATAAAGACTTCATCATACTCTGTATACAGCTTTATGACTTCTTCTAGTGCCAGGAGGCCTTGCTGGTGTGGTATGCATGAATAGAGGGACACCACATCTATGGTAAGCAATAAATAAGTATATTTCCAAGCAAAATCCTCTAGTTTTCTAAGCAATTGCTTGGTGTCCCTCAAATATCCAGGCATATTCTTCACAATTGGCTGAAGAAATCTATCAATCCATTCCCCCAAACGCTCACCCAGTGTACCTATAGTTGAAATTATTGGTCTCCCTGGGGGGTTGAGGGGATCCTTGTGCATTTTAGGTATATGTTTAAATGTTGAAACAGTTGGAAATCTTGTTAACAAATGCTCTGCTGTCTTTTCACTAAGGATTCCTAATTTTTTACCTTCTGCCAATAGTTTTTCTAACTCACTGATAAACTTTAGGGTAGGATTGAATGTTAGGGGCCTAGTTATCAAGCCGTCAACCTCAAATACGCTGGAATTCCGCAGCGTATTTGTGGCGAGGCTGATACGCCTTAGTTATCAAAGGCTCGAGACCGGCAAAAGTAGAATTTTGTGACGTAAGCTTCGATCTGCCGGACTCAGTCCGACACAGATCGATTCTTACGTCACTCCAGATGTTCCGCACACAAGTGCGGCACATTCTCACTACTTTTGCTAGTTATCAAAAAACTAGCAGGTACGCTCGGCACTTTTACGGCCCAGTGTACCTGGTTTTCAAACCGCCACCCCTGGAGGCGGCGGATCCCATAGGAATCAATGGGAGTCTGACCATAGCGAAAGTACAAGTTCGCTGCTGACAGACATCCCATTGATTACTATGGGAGCTGTCTACACCTAACACCCTAACATGTACCCCGAGTCTAAACACCACTAATCTGTCCCCCCTACACCGCCGCAACTAAATAAAGTTATTACCCCCTAAACCGCCGCTCCCGGAGCCCACCGCAACTATAATAAATGTATTAACCCCTAAACCGCCGCTCCCGGAGCCCACCGCAACTATAATATATGTATTAACCCCTATCCTGCCCCCCCTACACCGTCGCCACCTATAATAAATGTATTAACCCCTAATCTGCCCCCCCTACACCGTCGCCACCGATAATAAATTTATTAACCCCTATCCTGCCCCCCACTACACCGCCGCCACTGTAATAAAATTATTAACCCCTAAACCTAAGTCTAACCCTAACCCTAACTTAAATATTAATTAAATAAATCTAAATTAACTCTTATTAACTAAATGAATCCTATTTAAAACTAAATACTTACCTTTAAAATAAACCCTAATATAGCTACAATATAAATAATAATTATATTCTAGCTATCTTAGGATTTATTTTTATTTTACAGGCAACTTTCAATTTATTTTAACTAGATACAATAGCTATTAAATAGTTATTAACTGTTTAATAGCTATCTAGTAAAAATAACCTGAAATTTACCTGTAAAATAAATCCTAACCTAAGTTACAATTACACCTAACACTACACTATACTTAATAAATTATTCCTATTTAAAAATAAATACTTACCTGTAAAATAAACCCTAAGATAGCTACAATATAATTAATAATTATATTGTAGCTATCTTAGGATTTATATTTATTTTACAGGTAACTTTGTATTTATTTTAGCTAGTTAGAATAGTTATTAAATAGTTATTAACTATTAAATAACTACCTAGCTAAAAGAAATACAAAATTACCTGTAAAATAAATACTAACTTAAGTTACAATTAAACCTAATACTACACTATCATTAAATTAATTAAATAAGGGGGGCGGAGCTAACCGCCGAAGTAGATGGTCGCATCTTTGCAGAGCTCCTAGCTCTAGATGTGTAAAATGGGGCTTATTTAACTATTTTTGAAGCTTGAATTAATTCTGAGGACTACCTCAAAAATATCAGATACTCTAAAGCTGAGTCTGGGAGTTAACAGCAGACTTATTATAATGGATCTGACACTTTGCCAGCATACGCACTGATCTGGTTTGTTGAGGCCTAGAGTGGAGACTTCCGTCAGAACTTCTGGCACCTTGTGCTGACACACGGAGCATTGTAGCTGCTGCATAGCTATTCATCGTTTCTAGTTTTTCTGCATTGGAGATGAAGGAAACTCACAAGTCGCTACAAGCTATGCTGCTGGACTTTGATCGCCAGCTAGACTGGTGCTTCTCTGACTTGCATAACTCCCTAGGGGAGATGGCCTGGGAGAAGACGGACGAGTCAAGCAGCACGCTAAGAGAGCAGCTCCCGGCTCTGTGTTCTGACAAGCTGCAACGATGCCTAATACCTAACAGATATAATCTGGATATGGTGGCCACGCGGCAAGATCCGATAGACCCGCAACCAATTGATCATAATCGGGGTAACTATCTACAAGCGACAGCTGTAAGACCGATGAGATATACGCAGAGCCTGATTCATTATCTGTGCCCTGAACCGAGACCTGCTGCTGCAACTACGAAGAGAAAACCACTGGACAATGTTCGATGGCGGAGCAGGCTACTGCTCATACTGATGTTTGCCCGGGTGGTATTGCAGACTTTGGGAGTGGTCCATAGCCCCATGGAGGTTTTAGGCATAGAGCCGATTACAGAGACGCCTCACAGACGGGGAATTGGATAAGGGACTCTAGCGTCCTTGGTGTTGGGGAGCCTCTGTCTCTCGGAAGATATAGAGACCCACGACTTATCTACCTATGTACTGTATCCATATGTGCTGAATACTGCTGCAGATTCTAGTCCATAACTTGCTCCCATATATTTTCTCATACAATCTCATGTGTACCGTTAACTTAGTAGGTGAAGCTACATACATACATCTATAATGATTGATATTGAAGGATGTTCTGATGAGAACTAGCTAAGACGGACTTCAGGGCTATTGATATTAGATCAAATGGAACCTCTTTAAACGATTCTGCGACATTGACCTAATCCCTCCATCAATATGAATAAGTTATTTCGAACCACTTATTAACGGTTTTCTGGTATTATATTGTTAAGTGATTTATTTGTTATAATAGTTTTTTATTTACCTATAGCATTGCCTATTGTCAATGTTTATACAATGTCACATGGACACTGAGACTGTTGGATTCTGATGTGACATGCGTTATATAGTGCAACTATTCTGATCTAACTACTACCTTTACCATATTCTACTCAGCTCACGAATATAGCATAGTAATGCAGGCATTTAATACTACTTGATCCTACTCTTCTTTTTATTATACTTTACTATACTGGTGCAGGTTTAAATACTTATTATGTTGTAATCACTACACTATTATTTAACACATTATTAGCATGTTTGGCATCACACAAGACGCTGTTTATACCTAAGAATGTAAATTGGAATTGGTGATAGCATAAACATGTCTATATTTTTTTTTTTTTAAGTTGGATAGTTGAGATCTTTGCTAAAAGTTATGATATATGCTAATTAGTCTACATGTGTGATTATGAAATAGAGTATATATATGTGTAATCGATAGCTTTAATAATTACGCTGTGGCATGCTCATACAAACTACTACCTTGCCTCTCTTAAAGTATCCCACAGCATAGATTTTGGAGACTTTTCCATACCTCCTCACATATGTGATCCGTTACATACTGAGAGCAGTTTATTTTGCAGTCAGCAGATTCTTATGTTCCGTCCTTACACAGCCGTTATAAATCACTGTATATCTTCCCTGCTCCTTGACCCTGATAGGGAGAGATTGCAAATTTAGTTGTTGCATGAGAGATTGTCGCTATGACTTAATTCGCCTTAAGGGAAGGTTTTTTTTTAACAGAATGTTCAGCCTAGGTGGATTTATATCTCCCTCATGGCATTTTGAGGCTGTGGCATATTGATAAGTCAGCTTCTAGACATCGGTACACAGGGGATCCACTAATCTTGGGTCTCAATGCTAACATGTGCAAACGTTATAATATATGTTTCTTAATAGACGAAGACTGTACTGTCATACCTGAGCTTGCCTTTAGCCTATATCAACAACATAGGTACAGATTAAAACCCCATCTTAATATATGACATACTCTAACCTGTTTACAATTAATATTTGTGTTCCTTCAATTTTTTTCTCTTTTTTAAAGATAATTGTAATGGGTACACAAATATGTCAGTGGCCACTACCCTTAAATTCTCCACCTACTGCTATTGTATCTAAGTCTTTTTATGGGTACCGTATCTATTTTAGTATCAGATTTCATAATGCCCAAGCCTCTAAATACCCCTTATATGAGCTAAGGCTATAATTGCACTATCACATGGGTTTAGACCAGGTCTTGGTTTTATCAAATAAGCTTGATATCTATGTTTGGCATATAATCACACTCAACTGCTCACATTTGAAGATCAGGTTACATTCTTACCTTTACAGTCCTATAAGAGGACTATACAAACCCTCCTTGAACATACTTGAAGGATTTTGTGACAGGTTTTCTCTAGCAAGTCAGTATTAGTCTAGGAGTTACTCTGCTGTAAATGTTAATATATAGAAGGTTAGGAAAAGTGATGCAACTGATATAGTTTTACTTATTGTTTATGTGTTTTGTTCTTGCTTACAACAAAGCTTTATAATGCATCTACTGTTCAGTGAGAGTACAAACAATGTCTAGTGCTTCTTAACTAAGTTATGCTTATTTTTTATTTTTCATATGAGTCAGATATCCTATCAATGCATAGCTTGCACACCCTCTTCCATGGTCACCTGTTTGTCAAGCTGCCAAACACCATATGGTTTGTGTCATTGCTACTTACTGACCTGGAGGAAATTTACAGTTCACCTTTAGTTGTTTGTGCTTTCTATTAGATCCTAAGATGTTTTCTTTGTTTTGTTTTTGTATGGTTTTGTCTATAAATGCAAGCCTTGTGTTCCTCAATCTAAGCCCCTATCACACACCCTAAACTACTCATACCCATATAAGGCTCCGCCCCCCCGCCTCTCCGCCTCTCCACCATCCCCCCTATACATATAGCGGTGCTTACCCGCTGAATATCCCCCCCCCTATATATCTCAGCCCAAGAGTGGCTGACGCATAAGCTAAATCTCCACAGCCTGATACCCCTGACTCTGATATTCTATTGATTGTTTTTCATAGTACTGCGGAGATTATTTGTTAATAATGTAACATAAAATGAAGTTATATTTCACCTCGCCTAAACTTTTGTCTATCCTCATGTTAAGATTTGATATGTAATTATATTGTTGCATGTGTATTTTTCTAAGAAAGTCAGTTTATAGACAATGTATTATTTACTCTGATGTAACTTTGGCCTCAGGGCGAATCGTGTTTGTTACTCTATGCTTTAACTTCAATAAAAAAATTATTTTCAAAAAAAAGAAATTAATTAAATAAACTACCTACAAATAACTACAATTAAATACAATTACATAAACTAACTAAAGTACAAAAAATAAAAAAAGCTAAGTTACAAAAAATAAAAAAATAAGTTACAAACATGTTAAAAATATTAAAACAATTTTAAGCTACTTACACCTAATCTAAGCCCCCTAATAAAATAACTAACCCCCCCCAAAATAAAAAAATGCCCTACCCTATTCTAAATTAAATAAAGTTCAAAGCTCTTTTACCTTACCAGCCCTTAAAAGGGCCATTTGTGGGGGCATGCCCCAAAGAAAACAGCTCTTTTGCCTGTAAAAGAAAAATACAACCCCCCCCCAACATTAAAACCCACCACCCACATACCCCTAATCTAACCCAAACCCCCCTTACAAAACCCTAACACTAATCCCCTGAAGATCATCCTACCTTGTCTTCACTCAGCCGAGCAGCGATGGAACCGAAGTGGACATCCGGAGCGGAAGAAGTTAATCCTCCAAGCGGCGCTGAAGAAATCTTCCATCCGATGAAGTCATCATCCAGGCGGCGCTGAAGAAAAGTCTTCGATCCGGCCGATGTCATCTTCAAAGAGGCGCTGAAGAGGTCTTCTATCCGGGCGATGTCATCTTCCAAGCCGGGTCTTGAATCTTCCTTCCACCGACGCGGAACCTCCTTCTTCACCGACGGACTACGATGAATGAAGGCTCCTTTAAGGGACGTCATCCAAGATGGCGTCCCCTCAATTCCGATTGGCTGATAGGATTCTATCAGACAATCGGAATTAAGGTAGGAAAAATCTGATTGGCTGATGGAATCAGCCAATCAGATTGAGCTCGCATTCTATTGGCTGTTCCGATCAGCCAATAGAATGCGAGCTCAATCTGATTGGCTGATTGGATCAGCCAATCAGATTGAACTTGAATCTGATTGGCTGATTCCATCAGCCAATCAGAATTTTCCTACCCTAATTCCGATTGGCTGATAGAATCCTATCAGCCAATCGGAATTGAGGGGACGCCATCTTGGATGACGTCCCTTAAAGGAGCCTTCATTCATCGTAGTCCGTCGGTGAAGAAGGAGGTTCCGCGTCGGCGGAAGGAAGAACTTCTTCCGCTCCGGATGTCCACTTCGGTTCCATCGCTGCTCGGCTGAGTGAAGACAAGGTAGGATGATCTTCAGGGGATTAGTGTTAGGTTTTTGTAAGGGGGGTTTGGGTTAGATTAGGGGTATGTGGGTGGTGGGTGTTAATGTTGGGGGGGTTGTATTTTTCTTTTACAGGCAAAAGAGCTGTTTTCTTTGGGGCATGCCCCCACAAATGGCCCTTTTAAGGGCTGGTAAGGTAAAAGAGCTTTGAACTTTATTTAATTTAGAATAGGGTAGGGCATTTTTTTATTTTGGGGGGGTTTGTTATTTTATTAGGGGGCTTAGATTAGGTGTAAATAGCTTAAAATTGTTGTAATATTTTTAACATGTTTGTAACTTATTTTTTTATTTTTTGTAACTTAGCTTTTTTTATTTTTTGTACTTTAGTTAGTTTATGTAATTGTATTTAATTGTAGTTATTTGTAGGTAGTTTATTTAATTAATTTAATGATAGTGTAGTATTAGGTTTAATTGTAACTTAAGTTAGGATTTATTTTACAGGTAATTTTGTATTTCTTTTAGCTAGGTAGTTATTAAATAGTTAATAACTATTTAATAACTATTCTAACTAGCTAAAATAAATACAAAGTTACCTGTAAAATAAATATAAATCCTAAGATAGCTACAATATAATTATTAATTATATTGTAGCTATCTTAGGCCTAGATTTGGAGTTTTGCGGTAGAAGGGCTGTTAACGCTCCGCAGGCTTTTTTCTGGCCGCACCATAAATTTAACTCTGGTATCGAGAGTTCAAACAAATGCTGCGTTAGGCTCCAAAAAAGGAGCGTAGAGCATTTTTACCGCAAATGCAACTCTCGATACCAGAGTTGCTTACGGACGCGGCCAGCCTCAAAAACGTGCTCGTGCACGATATCCCCATAGGAAACAATGGGGCTGTTTGAGCTGAAAAAAACCTAACACCTGCAAAAAAGCAGCGTTCAGCTCCTAACGCAGCCCCATTGTTTCCTATGGGGAAACACTTCCTACGTCTGCACCTAACACTCTAACATGTACCCCGAGTCTAAACACCCCTAACCTTACACTTATTAACCCCTAATCTGCCGCCCCCGCTATCGCTGACCCCTGCATATTTTTTTAACCCCTAATCTGCCGCTCCGTAAACCGCCGCAACCTACGTTATCCCTATGTACCCCTAATCTGCTGCCCTAACATCGCCGACCCCTATATTATATTTATTAACCCCTAATCTGCCCCCCACAACGTCGCCGACACCTGCCTACACTTATTAACCCCTAATCTGCCGAGCGGACCTGAGCGCTACTATAATAAAGTTATTAACCCCTAATCCGCCTCACTAACCCTATCATAAATAGTATTAACCCCTAATCTGCCCTCCCTAACATCGCCGACACCTAACTTCAATTATTAACCCCTAATCTGACGACCGGAGCTCACCGCTACTATAATAAATGTATTAACCCCTAAAGCTAAGTCTAACCCTAACTCTAACACCCCCCTAAATTAAATATAATTTAAATCTAACGAAATAAATTAACTCTTATTAAATAAATTATTCCTATTTAAAGCTAAATACTTACCTGTAAAATACATCCTAATATAGCTACAATATAAATTATAATTATATTATAGCTATTTTAGGATTTATATTTATTTTACAGGCAACTTGGTAATTATTTTAACCAGGTACAATAGCTATTAAATAGTTACCTAGTTAAAATAATAACAAATTTACCTGTAAAATAAATCCTAACCTAAGATATAATTAAACCTAACACTACCCTATCAATAAATTAATTAAATAAACTACCTACAATTACCTACAATTAACCTAACACTACACTATCAATAAATTAATTAAACACAATTCCTACAAATAAATACAATTAAATAAACTAGCTAAAGTACAAAAAATAAAAAAGAACTAAGTTACAAAAAATAAAAAAATATTTACAAACATAAGAAAAATATTACAACAATTTTAAACTAATTACACCTACTCTAAGCCCCCTAATAAAATAACAAAGCCCCCCAAAATAAAAAAATTCCCTACCCTATTCTAAATTAAAAAAGGTAAAAGCTCTTTTACCTTACCAGCCCTGAACAGGGCCCTTTGCGGGGCATGCCCCAAGAATTTCAGCTCTTTTGCCTGTAAAAAAAAAACATACAATACCCCCCCCAACATTACAACCCACCACCCACATACCCCTAATCTAACCCAAACCCCCCTTAAATAAACCTAACACTAAGCCCCTGAAGATCTTCCTACCTTGTCTTCACCATCCAGGTTCACCGATCCGTCCTGAAGAGCTCCTCCGATGTCCTGATCCAAGCCCAAGCGGGGGGCTGAAGAGGTCCATGATCCGGTCAAAGTCTTCATCCAAGCGGGGCAGAAGAGGATCTTCCATCCGATTGAAGTCTTCATCCAAGCAGCATCCATCCGGAGCGAAGCGGCAGGATCCTGAAGACCTCCAGCGCGGAACATCCATCCGGCCCGACGACTGAACGACGAATGACTGTTCCTTTAAGGGACGTCATCCAAGATGGCGTCCCTCGAATTCCGATTGGCTGATAGGATTCTATCAGCCAATCGGAATTAAGGTAGGAATTTTCTGATTGGCTGATGGAATCAGCCAATCAGAATCAAGTTCAATCCGATTGGCTGATCCGATCAGCCAATCAGATTGAGCTCGCATTCTATTGGCTGATCGGAACAGCCAATAGAATGCGAGCTCAATCTGATTGGCTGATTGGGTCAGCCAATCGGATTGAACTTGATTCTGATTGGCTGATTCCATCAGCCAATCAGAAAATTCCTACCTTAATTCCGATTGGCTGATAGAATCCTATCAGCCAATCGGAATTCGAGGGACGCCATCTTGGATGACGTCCCTTAAAGGAACAGTCATTCGTCGTTCAGTCGTCGGGCCGGATGGATGTTCCGCGCTGGAGGTCTTCAGGATCCTGCCGCTTCGCTCCGGATGGATGCTGCTTGGATGAAGACTTCAATCGGATGGAAGATCCTCTTCTGCCCCGCTTGGATGAAGACTTTGACCGGATCATGGACCTCTTCAGCACCCCGCTTGGGCTTGGATCAGGACATCGGAGGAGCTCTTCAGGACAGATCGGTGAACCTGGATGGTGAAGACAAGGTAGGAAGATCTTCAGGGGCTTAGTGTTAGGTTTATTTAAGGGGGGTTTGGGTTAGATTAGGGGTATGTGGGTGATGGGTTGTAATGTTGGGGGGGGGTATTGTATGTTTTTTTTTACAGGCAAAAGAGCTGAAATTCTTGGGGCATGCCCCGCAAAGGGCCCTGTTCAGGGCTGGTAAGGTAAAAGAGCTTTTACCTTTTTTAATTTAGAATAGGGTAGGGAATTTTTTTATTTTGGGGGGCTTTGTTATTTTATTAGGGGGCTTAGAGTAGGTGTAATTAGTTTAAAATTGTTGTAATATTTTTCTTATGTTTGTAAATATTTTTTTATTTTTTGTAACTTAGTTCTTTTTTATTTTTTGTACTTTAGCTAGTTTATGTAATTGTATTTATTTGTAGCAATTGTGTTTAATTAATTTATTGATAGTGTAGTGTTAGGTTAATTGTAGGTAATTGTAGGTAGTTTATTTAATTAATTTATTGATAGGGTAGTGTTAGGTTTAATTATATCTTAGGTTAGGATTTATTTTACAGGTAAATTTGTTATTATTTTAACTAGGTAACTATTAAATAGCTATTGTACCTGGTTAAAATAATTACCAAGTTGCCTGTAAAATAAATATAAATCCTAAAATAGCTATAATATAATTATAATTTATATTGTAGCTATATTAGGATGTATTTTACAGGTAAGTATTTAGCTTTAAATAGGAATAATTTATTTAATAAGAGTTAATTTATTTCGTTAGATTTAAATTATATTTAACTTAGGGGGGTGTTAGAGTTAGGGTTAGACTTAGCTTTAGGGGTTAATACATTTATTATAGTAGCGGTGAGCTCCGGTCGTCAGATTAGGGGTTAATAATTGAAGTTAGGTGTCGGCGATGTTAGGGAGGGCAGATTAGGGGTTAATACTATTTATGATAGGGTTAGTGAGGCGGATTAGGGGTTAATAACTTTATTATAGTAGCGCTCAGGTCCGCTCGGCAGATTAGGGGTTAATAAGTGTAGGCAGGTGTCGGCGACGTTGAGGGGGGCAGATTAGGGGTTAATAAATATAATATAGGGGTCGGCGGTGTTAGGGGCAGCAGATTAGGGGTACATAGGGATAACGTAGGTGGCGGCGCTTTGCGGTCGGAAGATTAGGGGTTAATTATTTTAAGTAGCTGGCGGCGACGTTGTGGGGGGCAGGTTAGGGGTTAATAAATGTAATACAGGGGTCGGCGGGGTTAGGGGCAGCAGATTAGGGGTACATAAGTATAACGTAGGTGGCGGTCGGCAGATTAGGGGTTAAAAAATTTTAATCGAGTGGCGGCGATGTGGGGGGAGCTCGGTTTTGGGGTACATAGGTAGTTTATGGGTGTTAGTGTACTTTAGGGTACAGTAGTTAAGAGCTTTATGAACCGGCGTTAGCCCAGAAAGCTCTTAACTACTGCTATTTTCCTGCGGCTGGAGTTTTGTCGTTAGAGCTCTAACGCTCACTTCAGAAACGACTCTAAATACCGGCGTTAGAAAGATCCCATTGAAAAGATAGGATACGCAATTGACGTAAGGGGATCTGCGGTATGGAAAAGTCGCGGCTGAAAAGTGAGCGTTAGACCCTTTAATCACTGACTCCAAATACCAGCGGGCGGCCAAAACCAGCGTTAGGAGCCTCTAACGCTGGTTTTCACGGCTAACGCCAAACTCCAAATCTAGGCCTTAGGGTTTATTTTACAGGTAAGTATTTATTTTTAAATAGGAATAATTTATTAAAGTATAGTGTAGTGTTAGGTGTAATTGTAACTTAGGTTAGGATTTATTTTACAGGTAAATTTCAGTTTATTTTAGCTAGGTAAGCTATTGTACCTGGTTAAAATAAATACAAAGTTACCTGTAAAATAAATATAAATCCTAAAATAGCTACAATATAATTATAATTTATATTGTAGCTATATTAGGGTTTATTTTACAGGTAAGTATTTAGCTTTAAATAGGAATAATTTATTTAATAAGAGTTAATTTATTTAGTTAGATTTAAATTATATTTAAGCTAGGGGGTGTTAGGGTTAGGGTTAGAATTAGCTTTAGGGGTTAAAAAATGTATTATAGTAGCGGTGAGCTCCAGTCGGCAGATTAGGGGTTAATGCTTAGGTAAGTTAGGTGTCGGCGATATTAGGGAGGGCAGATTAGGGGTTAATACTATTTATTATAGGGTTATTGAGGCAGGAGTGAGGCGGATTAGGGGTTAATAACTTTATTATAATAGCGGCGCGGTCCGGTCGGCAGAATAGGGGTTAATAAGTGTAGGCAGGTGGAGGCGACGTTGAGGGGGGCAGATTAGGGGTTAATAAATATAATATAGGGGTCGGCGGTGTTAGGGGCAGCAGATTAGGGGTTCATAGGGATAATGTAGCTGGCGGCGGTGTACGGAGCAGCAGATTAGGGGTTAAAAAAATTAATATAGTGGCGGCGTTGTGGAGGGGCCTCGGTTTAGGGGTACATAGGTAGTTTATGGTTGTTAGTGTACTTTAGAGCACAGTAGTTAAGAGCTTTATAAACCAGCGTTAGCCCAGAAAGCTCTTAACTACTGACTTTTTTCTGCGGCTGGAGTTTTGTCGTTAGATTTCTAACGCTCACTTCAGCCACGACTCTAAATACCGGCGTTAGAAAGATCCCATTGAAAAGATAGGCTACGCAAATGGCGTAGGGGGATCTGCGGTATGGAAAAGTGAGCGTTAGACCCTTTCCTGACTGACTCCAAATACCAGAGGGCTGTAAAAACCAGCGTTAGGAGCCTCTAACGCTGGTTTTGACGGCTACCGCCCAACTCTAAATCTAGCCGTAAGTTAGTTAAATTGTCTGACCTCCTTAGTTTCTGTGTTTCTATGTTATTTAGTCTAGTTATCTCTTGTTCTACTATACTATGGAAGAGGTCAATAGTGTCTCCCCTAGATTGTGAAGGATAAAATGTTTTGTCAGTTACATTTAGTCTGCTCCTAGGGATAATATGACTCTCTTCATTAAATCTTACACTGTCACTATTTAAGGTGGCCAAATTGGTTAGATTGCACAGTTCTTTAAAACTAAGTTTTTCAAGATCTGTATGTACAACATTGCTTGCATTTGATACATCATTATCATCATCATCATCAACAACAGCATTTCCTTCATTAAAAAAATGTTTTCTTAATGTGATCTTTCTTATAAATTTATTAAGGTCTAGCAGAGTATCAAAGAGATTAAAGTCATTTGAGGGGGCATAGCTAAGTCCTTTAGAAAGTATTCTGTACTGTTCTTCACTGAGGACCGTGCTAGAAATATTTATTACATTTTGCCCCTCTGACTCTTTCTGTTTTTTGGCCCCTTGTTGGCTCTGCTGGGGTATTTTGGTACTTCATCTTTTCAATCCAACCCTGATTTTTTCTTCTTATCTCCTATATTGGTTGTGTTATCTCTTGTCACCAACTCAGATAGGGATTTTCTATTCGATTTTTCCTTTGGTCTAGCACCTATTTCTTTGTTTGTATTGCTTTCTATAGCTTCCCCTTCTGATTCTCTCTCTGTATGGTCCTGTTCCTCCATACTAGCCTCTGTTGTCAGTTCAATATCTGAGTTGCTTGCTGTGTTATCTGTATCATCAGTTGAGTATTCTGTACTATTCCCACTTTCATTGAATGTGACTTTTTTCTGTCCTGATTTCTTATTTCTTCTGGGTTTCCTTTTCTTTTTATTAATATTGGTGTTCCAGTTGTATACTATGTTTAGTTCATAGTCTTTGCAGTCTCGATGATATTTGTTGATTTTTCTTTCCATAATATCCTTATCCAATTTTTCCAATGTTTCATTATACTGTTTAACATATGCTTCATATTTGGTGTCTTCCAAGTGTGTTTCTAATTCATCTTGAATTTGAGCCAGTTCTACAAGTACTGTTTCTCTTTCTTTCCTCTTTTTATTCAATAGTTTGTTCATCAGAATCAGGGAGCACTTGGTCAAGGTGTTATTCCAATCTTCCATAAATTCTATATTTACCCTCCCCCACAATCAAGCCAATCATGGCTGTCCAGGTGCCAAAACCAAGTGATGAATAAAAGAGTGTGTATACTATATAAACATATACTAAATATCTGTGTTAACATTGCTTAAAAAATGCCTCCTGGTGATTAATTAATGTGTATAAATATATCTATCCCATGGCTTCTGGGTGATCTAAACAAAGTAGAGTTTAAACAGAAAAAAGACAAAAATTACATAAATAAAGCACAATCGGCTGCCCTTCTCAGATAGAACCTTCCCAAAGATCCGCTCAACCAATCACCACCTTAGCAAGGCCACTCTAGTGACTGGCCCTCCTGAAGCTAAACCAGAGAGTTCCTCTAAGAGGATGATGTTTTGTAACAACGTACTCACCTGATAAATACTCTATAATGAGAGCACTGAAAGAAGAGTGGAAGCTATTAGAATCTGATCGCTTATTACCATTCACCAAGTGGGAGACCCCAAGGATCGGATATTGGAGGGGCCGGAGTCTAAGGGACTCATTAATGAAAACTGATACGTTGGACTCAGATCCAGAAACATGGTTAAACAGAAAGAAGGGATGTTTTAGATGCATAAGTTGCGTCAAATGTAACAGAATGATAACTAGCACATATTTTCAACATGCTGAATAACGGAAGAGATACGAGATCAAGTTTTTTCTAACCTGCACAACCCAATACATAGTCTATTTACTTAATTGCCCTTGTGGGAAGTATTATACAGGAAAAACAATTGACGACGCCAGAACGAGGATGACCAATCATCGATCCAGCAATATAACTGCTATGCAGAAAGGTAAATCTGATCAACCAGTGGCCCGTCACTTCATGGAGGCAGGACATTCAGTAAAAGACTTAAGGTTTCGGATAATAGACCATGTCCCCATACTAAGAATAGAGGGGGCAACAGAGCCAAGATCCTCTTACAAAAAGAGGCAAGATGGATCTATGAACTGGGGACTCTCTATCCTAGAGGCCTGAATGTCCATACTGGGTGGCAATGCTACCTATAGCCAATGAGAGTTTATAATTCATGACATAGCATGATATTTACACATGCAGCCCGATGAGAGTCAACAATACAATCTATACTGTGTGACAAATGTATAACCAATGAGCTATCATGATCCAAATGATAATATGATATTTAAGTATGTGGTCATATGGGAGAAGTAGATTCTTGCACAACAACAGGGGATGTAAGTTTTTGATTATAGTGGATAGGTTGAGCTAGCACTGTATGGCCATAATTCATTAGGCAGTAAGGTTGTGGGGAATCTTCCTTACAATAATTTGCGATTCTAGTACAGTCAAATATATAGCTTTAAGTTAAACATAATACCTTGGCATAATACCTCTCTAATGTCAAAACCCATTACGTAGTAATGTCAGGCTTAGTCTTCGTCACAGTGATTTGTTATTTTAGTGTTATTAAGTATGTAATTCTTAGTTAAACATAACACTAAGGTTTAGTGGGGCATTACTAGGATGCAACCTCTCTATTGACTCTATCTTGAGATGTGTGTATAGATTGTTTTTAATAGTGGTATATGTTTTTCTGCATTTTTATCTTATTTTTTTTTATATATAATGTTTTTGGGTTTATATGATTTACATGACACATGGATATATCTCCTATGGCTTAGGGTTGATCTACTCAGGAGGTAATTCGGATTTTTTAGGTATACACTGAAGTAATGATGGTGTGGGGTGTAGCACTGCCAGAACCCCCTTTTGCGTCTGACGGTCCCAATTTATTATGGTAATTTACCCATTACATTTGGTACTGAAAGTGACATGGAGCAGCTCTAGTTAGAATAGCTAAACAGCAAGGATGGTGAGGGAAAATATAATGGGTTTATAAATCAGAATTATAGGGCTTTATCAATTGTTGCTTATATTAGCTGGCCCTTAAATTCAAGAGTTAGAGCAGTTATATACAAGTTTATGTACAAAAAATGCAAGAGAGTTTGCAAAACAAAGAAAAAGACTGCCTGTCTCTAAAAAGATATCAAGTAAACCCAGAATCTGAATTGTGTAACAAAAAAGTATGGATTAAAATTTATCTCATAGAAAAAAGAGACCACTTATACTAAATAACTTTATTGGAGATAAAAAGTAGTCCGGCTGGACTAGTACACACGCAAACACACACACACTTTAAAACTTGCTTAAACTCAGTGATTGGTTCATATCGTATGAAAATTGCACATAAAGTCAGATATATAGTCTAATATTGTGACCATTCAGTAGCAATATTGAATAAACCTATTATAAGGTATTGTCTGTGGTTCCATCAGCAAGTTTGTGAAAGAGAACAATAAAGCAATCAAGTTATATATTTTGCCAAGAATAATGAACACACTTCATAATTCGATCACCTCAAAATATTCTGCTAATCTGCATGTTCATTCTTTTAGCAATAACATGGAATTTCCTTTGGCTAAGCATACAACATTGTGAGTCCAAACCATTGGTTTAGATAGAGATCTGTATAAGTGACCAGAACCAATCATCAACCTAGAATGAGCCCGCAATGATCCAATCCAAAGGGGCGGGTTCAACATACGTCTCTTTCTTTTTAGACGCTTACTCAGTCAATATCAATAATTGTTCAGAGATAATGTCAGTGTTAGCATAACAATAATTGCAGTCTCCGCTATAGAAGAGACTTTCTTAGCTCAGCTCTATGTTGCTCAGAAATCAGCTAGTTAAATGTAAACATTAGCCTCCGTTATAGAAGAGGCTTATTTTGCAGCCTAGTATTGTGTTCTTAATTAAACTGAATTCGCTTGATGTATGCTATCTCTGTAATTATTTATATTCCCTCATGTTAGTATCTGACAATTATACTGATATTAAACATATGCTATGATACGATTCAGGGCACATGGTACTTTATAATCTGTAAGAGTCAACCTTCACCACACAGTCTTCAGACTCTCCAGAAACAGCAGTTATGAAGCAGCGGTCACAAAGACCGCTGCTCCATAACCTGTCCGCCTGCTCTGAGCAGGCGGACAGACATAACAGGAAATGAACCAGATCGAGTACAATCGGGTTGATTGACAGCTCCCTGCTGGCGGACGATTGGCCGCGAGTCTGCAGGGGGACGGCATTGCACCAGCAGCTCTTGTGAGCTGCTGGTGCAATGCTGAATATGGAGAGCGTGTTGCTCTCCGCATTCAGCAAGGTCTTGCGGACCTGATCCGCACTGTCGGATCAGGTCCGCAAGACCTTTGTTAAATAGGGGCCTATATCTTAAAACAGAGGATGGCTAAAAAGACAGAAAGTGTTACAAAGGTCTAAATGCAGGGGGAGGAGGGGGTGTCGTAAAATCATGAGGTGGGTTTAGGAGACAGAGGCAGACAGTGTCAGTAAAGGATAACAGACAGGGGAAATATATGGTTATATACTGTACATAGGGTTCTTATAATGGAACATTTTTCAAAACATTTCTTTAAAGGGCCATTAAACCCAAAATCTTTCTTTCATGATTCAGATAGAGAATAAAAATTTAAACAACATTACAATTTACTTCCATTATTTATTTTGCTTCATTTTTTAAATATCCTTAGTTGAAGAAAAAGCAATGCACATGGTGAGCCAATCACATGAAGCTTCTATGTGCAGCAACCAATCAGAAGCTAGTGAGCATATCTAGATATGCTTTTCATCAAAGAATATCAAGAGAATAAAACAAATTAGATAATATAAGTAAATTAGAAAGATGTTTAAAATTGCATTCTCTTTCTAAATCAAAAAAGAAAAAATGTGGGTGGCATGTCCCTTTAAACAGCCCAGACATATGGATTTTTCATAAGTGTCCTGTTTTAAAGCGGCAATATGGCCACTATATAATTTTATATATATATATATATATATATATATATATATATATATATATATATATATAAACTTTGAGAAATGTCGGACTCATATAAAATAATTATAAGAAGGTTTTACAACTCCTCAATGTAATTGTTGGAAACGTAGGAAACACCTTGTAGCATTATAGAAACAGCCATAGGAAACAAATGTTTAATTAACCGTTATTGATAATGTAGTCCGTTTCTACCTGTCACTACTTTGAACAAGCTGTAATTACATGGCTCATACATAGATTTGCAGTGAGTTGGGTATGATAGCTGATGAGTTGCTCCAAGTAGCAACAGTTATTCAGCGTTGTTGCAGAACTGTCTCTAAAAATAGCAGATCACATAGGATCTAGGCCGCGCATATCTGGCCCTCCAAGGGTTTTTGAGTGGCTATCAGCATCACTGAGAAGAAAACAATCATCATTAATTGATAAAGCAGTTGCACATTTCTAATTAAGTAATTATCTTAAAATCTAAAACAACAACAAGCTGTAGTACAGAACACTTTATATTGTACAGCTGTGCAACAATACACAGATAAAACACTGAGAGCAGCGGTCAGGCCACTTCACATTATACACTAAGTGATATCAGATTTATTGTAACTCTACACCCAAATGATTCTGATAACTAGTAAGCATTGTGCTTTTTGAATCGCGTACATATGTAACAAACACTTATTATTTTATTCACTGCCAAGTGCAGCCCTTGTCTTTCAAACACACAGGTTTTACATGCCCTTGTTCTGACCATGACATTGATACACAAATTCAGCCCCTTAGGGAACTCAGGAAGCAAATGCCAGTGTGACCACAGCATTGCCAATGTATGTCCTCTGTATGACAGGACCTGGTCATTGTCCCATTGCTAAAGGTCGTGGTAATTTACATCCACTCTGTGTACTTTAACTTATCTGCACTGTAGCTGGCTGGTCTCTTTCAGTCAGGCTGTCTCCTTGCAGGCTGTGAGACTTTCCTGACTGAGCGGCTAAGTGGGAACTGACTATATTGCTCCTGCCAAGTTCCTGAGCCTCACCAATAACAACAAACACAGAAAAGGAGCCAAACAGCACAACGGGCTAGCAGCATGCTTCATCTCTTCGGTTTTAATATCCCCACACTTCACTTCATGGCTCATTTGTATTGCAGTGAACAAAAGGAAAAGTTAACTGTTAATTCCTTTTGGTGTATTGGGTCTGTAGCAATTAAATCCCTTATGGAGTGTCACTTACAATATTCCATGCTGGCTTGTGGAGACATATTTTGTTTTGTAGGCCATTATTCAAGAATTCCCATGAGATGCATTATTTCACCACAGTGAGATTGTTAGAGATTTGGATAACAATGTAAATAACATACACTGTGTTGGTTTCTTTCTGTCTACAAAGAGTCATTATATAGCGCTATAGTTTTGGCATGCTTACTTTGATAACAAATAGAAGTATATTATTACAAAAAGTAAAAATGTCCGAATGAAAATAAAACACTAATTAAAAAAAACACAAACAGAATCTAAATGTAAAAAAAGTAATAAAATATTAAATTCTTATAGTTTTTTGTTTAATTTAGTCTAATGCTTAGGAAGCTACAAAATAATATATGTAACTTCACATTAAGGACATTTTTTTGTTTAACCTTGGATAAACAGAAATAGAAAATACTATGGCCCTATTTATTAAAGGTCTTGCGGATCAGGTCCGCAAGACCTCGCTAAATGCGGAGAGCAATACGCTCTCCGCATTTAACATTGCACCAGCAGCTCACAAGAGGTGCTGGTGCAACGCCGCCCCCTGCTGACTCACGGCCAATCGGTCATACTCGATTGGGTTGATTTCCGGCGGTTCCTGTCCGCCTGCTCAGAGCAAGCGGACAGGATAATGGAGCAGCGGTCTTTAGACCGCTGCTTCATAACTTGTGTTTCTGGCGAGTCTGAAGACTCGCCAGAAACACGGCCCTTCAAATATGGGCCTATGGCTTAAATTACATTTGAGTACAAAGAATATTAGCACTTTTGAGCGCTAACTGGGCTTAAGTTAAAACAATCGCACTGCTTTTTTTGCTCTTGTTAGCGTCCGAGTGAAAGACTCAGACAGTGTTTGACTGGTAATGGCTCAAAAGTGTATTTATATATATGTTTATATATATATATATATATATATATATATATATATATATGTGTGTGTGTGTGTGTGTGTGTATATACAGGTGTACATGTGTGTTTATATGTATGTATGCATGCACATTCATATGTACACATATATTAACATATGTATGCACATACACATATATATATATATATATATATATATATGTGTGTGTGTACTTTTAAAGCCATTCCCAGTCAAATACCTTAACATATAAAATTTCCATTTTAAACCCTTTTTATGCTTTTTTTATAACGTTCAACTTGTAATATGAGCGATGTTTAACTCAGTCGTGCTATACATTGAAAGTATAGGTTACGCTAAAGAGATGTCAGCCACGCTAAACATTTTCTGGTTATTTAGTTTCCCCAAAGATTTATAATACCAATTTGTGCTAATCCTAGCAAGGTCCAGCAATATTGATAGTGCACCCTGCGCTTTATTTATTATCACTCACAAAACTTTACAAAACATAATTAAATGTATAAATCTTTAATGGGAAATTAAACTTCAGATATAAATCCCCATAAAAATGTTTATTTATGCATAAAAAAACTAAATTGCAATGCATTTTTTATGCTTTGACATAGTAATTGTTTGGTCAGTGTAGGAGCTCATTTATATCTATCCCTAATTGGCCTTAGCAAAAGAGAGGTAAAAATAAAAGATGCTATACAAATTTTGCTAACAAAATTATGATGTTAAATGCTTAAATGTATGCTACATATCTTTTGCAATGCAGTGCTTGATTTTATATATATATACTATATATATATATATATATATATATATATATATATGTTCAGTCTGAAATTTTGACAAGTATCTGTAGTTCTTCTGAAATAAACTCTCAGAAAATTAATCAGTAGAAAATTTGCATGAAGTAGATTACTAAACTTTGAGATTGTTTCTGTGTCTTATGGTAGTTTTAAATATAGCAATGTAGTCTTGCCCTTGATTTTTATGTTCACAAAATTATTTAAAAAAAGAAAACTTTATTTAACTTGACAAATGTTTTGCCATTATTTTCTTTCAAGACTGATGATTTACCTGTTTCCCTTTATAGTCTGCACAGACCTTTTTATAAATCCCCAGTGAATTTTAAGGAGCGACTGGGAATATGAACTCTGATATAGACACTGTGGCTAGTGACCGAATAGTCCTACATTCCATCATACTTTATTTAAATGGGGTCATGTAGAGAACATGTTTTCATTGCTATGAGAATGAAATTCAAGGCTCAGAGGAAAATGAAGACAGGTAATTTTTTTTGGACTGAAAATGAATGTGGAAAATGCAACGACTATTGTGTAATGCATTTTAAACTGAACTGTTTTCTGTCACTGCCGTTGTTTCACTTGCAAAAAATGATAGGTGTGTCTACAGAGCTCGTATAGCATCAGACGAGTGAAGGAGCATTCAAAATTGTTTAGTTCAACTGAAATTTTCTGTTAAACTGAAACAAACAATAATACAATGGGAAATATATGTAACAGGATCAGATAAACCAGCATGCATGATAAGCCACTTCCTACATCACACACATATTACTGCTTATTATAACACAGTACTGCTGCTGCAAATTGGCAGATTTCAAATAATAGTCTGGGACATATTTTCGGAGATAATAGCAATGTAAACTTGTGACCATGATAGCACAAATTACAATATGAAAGTAAACGCGTTCGATCGAGCGCAACATTTTTTAGCATGCTTCAGGTTTGCGCAAGTAGAGACCTAACATAACATGTTAGAGTTAAAAAAAATGAAGTGTTACACTTATATATACACTATCTGATAAAAATATTAATATAAATATTAATTAAAAATGTATTTAAAAGGTATATGGTTTGTGACAAGGTATTTGAATTGAAGGGGCTATAATGTATGTATTATATATACACCGGCCACTTTATTAGGTACACTTTGCTAGTACTGGGTTGGACCCCCTTTTTCCTTCAGAACTGCCTTAATTCTTCGTGGCATAGATTCAACAAGGTGTTGTAAACATTCTTCAGAGATTTTGGTCTATATTGACATGATAGCATCATGCAGTTGCTGCAAATTTGTCGACTGCACATCCATGATGCAAATCTCCCTTTTCACCACATCCCAAAGGTGCTCTATTGGATTGAGATCTGGTGACTGTGGAGGCCATTGGAGTACAGTGAACTCATTGTCATGTTCAAGAAAACAGTTTGAGATGATTTGAGCTTTGTGACATGGTGCATTATCCTGATGGAAGTAGCTATCAGAAGATGGGTACACTGTAGTCATAAAGGCATGGACATGGTCAGCAACAATACTCAGGTAGGCTATGGCGTTTAAACAATGCTCAATTGGACATGGTCAGCAACAATACTCAGGTAGGCTATGGCGTTTAAACAATGCTCAATTGGTACTAAGGGGCCCAAAGTGTGCCAAGAAAATATCCCCCACACCATTACAGCAACACCACCAGCCTGAACCGTTGATACAAGGCCGGATGGATCCATGTTTTCATGTTGTTTACGCAAAATTCTGACCCTACCATCTGAATTTCCAGCTGAAATCAAGACTCATTAGACTAGGCAACGTTTTTCCAATCTTTTATTGTCCAATTTTGGTGAGCGTGTGCGAATTGTAGGCTCAGTTTCCTGTTCTTAGCTGACAGGAGTGGCACCCGGTGTAGTCTTCTGCTGCTGCAGCCCATCAAGGTTCAACGTGTTGTGCTTTCAAAAATGGTATTCTGCATACCTTGGTTGTAACAGGTGGTTATTTAAGTTACTATTGCCTTTCTATCCTTTTTGAACCAGTCTGCCCATTCTCCTCTGACCTCTGACATCAACAAGGCATTGCCGTCCACACAACTACCGCTCACTTGATATTTTCTATTTGTTGGACCAATCTCTGTAAACTCTAGAGATGGTTGTGCGTGAAAATCCCAGTAGATCAGCAGTTTTTTAACCCCTTAATGACCGGACCATTTTTCAGTTTTCTTACCCTTAATGACAAGGGCTATTTTTACATTTCTGCAGTGTTAGTGTTTAGCTGTAATTTTACTCTTACTCATTTACTGTACCCACACATATTATATACCGTTTTTCTCGCCATTAAATGGACTTTCTAAAGATACCATTTTTTTCATCATATCTTATAATTTAATTTAAAAAAAATATAAAATATGAGGAAAAAATGGAAAAAAACACACTTTTTCTAACTTTGACCTCCAAAATCTGTTACACATCTACGACCACCAAAAAACACCCATGCTAAATAATTTCTAAATTTTGTCCTGAGTTTAGAAATACCCAATGGTTACATGTTGTTTGCTTTTTTTGCAAGTTATAGGGCAATAAGTACAAGTAGCACTTTGCTATTTCCAAACCACTTTTTTTCAAAATTAGCGCTAGTTACATTGGAACACTGATATCTGTCCGGAATCTCTGAATATCCCTTGACATGTATATATTTTTTTTTAGAAGACAACCCAAAGTATTGATTTATGCCCATTTTGGTATATTTCATGCCACCATTTCACTGCCAAATGCGAGCAAATAAAAAAAATCGTTCACTTTTTCACAAATTTTGTCACAAACTTTAGGTTTCTCGCTGAAATTATTTTCAAACAGTTTGTGCAATTATGGCACACATGGTTGTAAATGCTTCTCTGGGATCCCCTTTGTTCAGAAATAGTAGACATATATGGCTTTGGCATTGTTTTTGGTAATTAGAAGGCCACTAAATGCCGCTGTGCACCACACATGCATTATGCCCAGCAGTGAAGGGGTTAATTAGGGATCTTGTAGGGACCTTGAAGGGTTAATTTTAGCTTTAGTGTAGTGTAGTAGACAACCCAAAGAATTGATCTAGGCCCATTTTGGTATATTTCATGCCACCATTTCACCGCTAAATGCGATAAATAAATAAAAAAGTGACATTTTTCACAATTTTAGGTTTCTCACTGAAATTATTTACAAACAGCTTGTGCAATTATGGCACAAATGCTTGTAAATGCTTCTCTGGGATCTCCTTTGTTCAGAAATAGCAGACATATATGGCTTTGGCGTTGCTTTTTGGCAATTAGGAGGCCGCTAAATGCTGCTGCGCACCACACTTGTATTATGCCCAGCAGTGAAGGGGTTAATTAGGTAGCTTGTAGAGAGCTTGCAGGGTTAATTTTAGCTTTAGTGTAGAGATTAGCCTCCCACCTGACACATCCCACCCCCTGATCCCTCCCAACAGCTCTCTTCCATCCCCCACCCCACAATTGTCCCTGCCATCTTAAGTACTGGCAGAAAGTCTGCCAGTACTAAAATAAAAGGTGTTTTTTTTTTTTTTGTTTTTTTTTTAAATTATTCAGCTGTGATGGACCCCTGCCTTAACCCCCAACATCCCTGATCCCCCCCCAAACAGCTCTCTAACCCTCCCCACCTACCTATTTGCCACCATCTTGGGTACTGGCAGCTGTCTGCCAGTACCCAGTTTTCCCCAAAAAATAAAGTGTGTTTTTTTTTATTTTTGGCCTTTTTTTCTGTTTTTTCTGTAGTGTAGCTGCCCCCCCCCAGTACCCCCACCCCCCTAACCCTACCAGATCCTATTATTTTTTTTAAAAAACAAAAGTTTGCTGCCCCCCCCCCCTCTTAATAGAAATCATTGGTGGCAGTGTTTGCTGCGCGCACGCGCGCGCACACACACGCGCGCGCGCACACGCAGGCCCCCCCTCTGCACGCTCCCGGCATCCGGCGTGCACAATGCACTTGTAGTAACCGTATGCCGGGTAGCGATGGGCCGCCCACCCTCCTCCCTTGTAAGCTCCCACCCACCAACGAACGGCCCCATCGCTACCGGTGCAGAGAGGGCCACAGAGTGGCTCTCTCTGCATCGGATGCTTGTTAAAGGGTATTGCAGGATGCCTCAATAACGAGGCATCACTGCAATACCCTGAGAGCTGCTGGAAGCGATTGCGATCGCTTCCAGCACTCTCTTAAACAACTGACGTACCAGGTACGTCCATTGTCACTAACTGCTAGTTTTTGCAGGACGTACCTGGTACGTCAGTTGTCATTAAGGGGTTAAATACTCACACCAGCCTGTCTGGCACCAAGAATCATGCCGCGTTCAAAGTCACTTAAATCCCCTTTCTTCCCCATTCTGATGCTCGGTTTGAACTTCAGCAAGTCATCTTCACCACGTCTAGATGCCTATATGCATTGAGTTGCTGCCATTGATTGGCCGATTAGCAATATGTGTTACCAAGCAATTGTTGTACCTAATAAAATGGCCGGTGAGTGTGTGTGTATATATATATATGTTACGGGTAAAGTCAGAAATCCGGAAACCTGACATTACCCAAGTGGCTGTTGTTAAAGCCAGATGTAATGTAATTCCCCATTTACACTATTATTTTTTTTTGCTTTCTCTGGGGGGGGGGGTACAAGGAAGGCGCCCCGCTGATCCTCTGGCATCCACACCAAGTGAACCTTGGGGAATGCGGTTTACAAGGGAGGCTTTGCAGAGGCAAAAAAGATAGTGAAGATGTGTGAATTACAGTGCATCATATATATATATATTTTTTTTTAAATATAATTTTTTATTAAGATTGTTGGCAAATATAACAAGTTAAATAATGTTCATTAACATAAACAATGATTTTCAAAATACATAGAGTATGAAGATATATAATATAGGCGGTATACACTAGAACCAGTTTGCATGTTTGACATAGAAACAGCCAGATTATAACATTTCCTGGGCACTCATCTGTTGGTCATCTTGCAATTCTATTCATGCATATGTAAATGAACTTAGTAAAAAGAAATCTCCTTTTTTAATAGGGGGAGAGTTTGATATGAAGTAGTATGTAATGAAAAACATAAGGGGTAGACAACAGACCAGAGCTGCTTTAATATTGAGGGGGGAGGGAGGGCGTGTCCAAGTGTTTGTTAATATAACCTAAGCTAATGGAAGTGGAGGGCCCTCTAGTGGGCCTGTAGCAAAATTAAGGGATAGCTGACTTGAAGTCTGGAGGATTCTAGAAGTGTGTGTATGCTACAATGTTGCAAATGTGTGGGAGGGTGTACCTCTTGCCTTTATAGGGTCCTGTTCCAGTGGATTCGGCCTCTTCCTGCCTCCAGACTTCGAGGAGAACTTTCTTCTGTGCTGGATATCTTGAACTTTAGGCCCCAGGGATCATGAAGCGTGCCAGGCGTACTTCTTTGCCTCCCAGGAGGTACAGGGATGCGGTGGTGGAGCCTTCAAGAAGAAAGAGACCTGCAGGAGAAAATGAGGAGTCAGACCTGGATGATGTGGTACCCCCTACCCCCCAAGTTAGGGTTCCCAGTAGGCCCTCCATTGCTACTAGACAGAGGGTTAGGAGGGAGCTCAGTTACACCCCTTCTAGCAGGGCGGGGGCCGGGGCAAGCACCAGGGCTAGGGGAAGAGGAGCAGGGAGAGCGGTTCCCAGTGTTGATGCTGCCCAGGTTTCTGCTAGGACTGGGCCTGAGGTAGGGGGAGCTGGGGAGCATGGAGCAGACATTGGGGCCCTTATGCAGCAGCTCCCGGCGCTTCCGCCGGGCGCTCTGGCCACTGTCTTGGCCCTTGCCCAGTCTCTGGCCTCTGGCCGGGGGTCGGGCGGCATAGTGCAGGGCCTGGATGGTGCCGGAGGGTCTGGGGTTATTGCCGGTGGCTGCCGCGGCCGGGCGGGCTTGAGGCCTTCTAGCAGCGTGGGGCGTGGCCACGCCCCCGCACGTAACGTGCGTCGCGTCTCCTCCCCCTCTGACGGATCTTCTTCTGGGGAGGAGCGCAGTCGCACGCGCACACAACGCCGCCCTGCTGACCAGCCGGAGGAGCCTTCCGGAGCAGCCCCTAGTAAGTTGGGGAGACTCCGGGTGGCGACGACGGCCGCAGGGGGCAGGGGGGCGGGTACCGGGCAGGTGGTGAGTGTGGCTGCAGGCGAGGAGCATAGGCGGCAGGTGAGAGACTCATGTGTTAGAGGCGCAGATGACGCCATCACGGCAGATGGGGACCCCATGGGTCACAGGCAGCAGGTTATACCTCCAATAGAAGCGGAGGTTGTGGTGCTGAGGGGTAGTGGCTCGAATGGTGCTGTTGCCGGTATGAACAGGGATCTTATCATGAGAGATCAGCCACAGAGTCAGGAGCAAAGTGTGAGAGTTTGCAGGGGACAAAGTTTAAGTGCAAATGATGCCCCCTACTTTCAAGAAGCGGTACGTCCGCAACAGGCCCCTGAGCAGCAGAGGGAGCAGATAGCTAATAGACAAGGCAATGAAAATGTGACTCTTAGGTCAGGTACTATAGGCAATGTAGATGCTTCTAGGCAGGGCCAGTTGAGGGGTGTGAATGCACGTGTGGACAGTGCGCAGATCGCTGCTGAGGTACAGCGCGAGGTGAGAGAATGCGTTAGTCAGGCATTGGGTGTTCAGGAGGATTTGATTAGAAGGGCGGTGGCTGCAGCACTTGGGGTGCAAGAGAGGGCTAGGGGTGTCGAAAAGGAGGGTGCGGCCCCATCTGGGGCCCTCTTCGTCACTCAGAGTACTCCCCAGTCTGTTTTGTCTCCTCAGGTGTCATCAGGTGCTGAACGCAGAATGGAGGCTGGTACAAGCGGCCATTGCATGGCAAATGGAGGAGCTGTGGGACTTGCTAGCATTTCAGAAGGCGGACAACCACAGCCATCGGAAGGAGTGTCGCAGCAGCTGTCTCAAGCTGGTGAGTGCACAATCACTGATATTACACACACTAACATGGGGTCTTCCTCTAGTGACTCAGGTTCTGATAGCGAGGCAGGGCTGGGTTTAGTGGGAAAGGGCCAACAACAAATGTTTAGAATGATTAAAAAATTAGTGGCAGCGCAGGTGCAGGCGAAGGCAGGCACGCAGGGCGTCGTGGAGAACAATTCCTTAGCGCAAGCGGGAGTTGCGCCGGCGGGGCAGGTGGCATCAAGAAAAGTGGCGGTGCATGGGGATTCCTACCCATGCCTAGTCCACTCACTTTACGGCCATTTGAAGGCTAAAGTGATTAAAAAGATCCAAGAGGGTAGATATGTGAATATCTACGAACTCACTCCGGAAGCCTGTAGGGCTAAGGAGAGGGCGGCCGAGGGCTCGGGCCCCAAGAAAGTTAGGCGCCAGGAAACTTATGAGGAATGGCAGGCTGGATATAGGGTGTTGGCGTCCTGCTATGTTGATAGGTGGCCGACTCAGGGGCATAACCTTTTTAAATATCAAGACACTATTGGTGATATTTACAAAAGGTTCAGGGAAGGTGCTTGGCGGGACTACGATGTGGCGTTTCGCAAGAAAATGGTGGGTAACCACATCTTACACTTCGGGACGCAAGATATGCACCTGTGGTCTAAGTTGGGGCGCGAGAGGTCTACCTCGCCAACCGGGGCGGCGAAGCCTGGGACGCAGCGGTCCTTTCCGCGCCCGAAGAGGCGGGGGAGGGAGTGCTGGAAATTCCAGGACAAGCAGTGTGACAGGGGAGCAAATTGCTCCTTTCGGCACATCTGCAAGTTTTGCAGCGGACCCCACCCGGGGGCAGAATGCGCGAATAGAAGGGGAGCCGGTGCACCCTCCCCGATTAGTAGAGGGGGACCTGGGGGCAAGGGCCCCAACTCCACTTAGGTACGAGAGGATGGCGCCGTGGCTGGCGCTGTATCCTGACGGCGAGGCAGCGGCAGTCCTGTCGTCGGGATTGAGGGTGGGGTTTAGGATACCGATTACATCGCAAGTAACTGGGTCCTCCGTCCACCGTAACCTAAAGTCAGCTTATGAGTTCCCGCACGTAGTGAGGGAGAAGCTGGATAAGGAACTGAGGCTGGGGAGGGTGGTCGGCCCATTTCGGGAACGACCAATCGCGGATCTAGTAGTCTCTCCACTGGGGGTAGTTCCCAAGCGGGAGAAGGGGAAGTACAGGCTCATTCACCACTTGTCTTATCCCAAGGGGGCGTCAGTGAACGATGCGATAGATCCGGACCTCAGTTCTGTGCATTATCAGTCCTTTGACGAGGCACTGGAGGTGGTTCGCTCTCGGGGTCGCGGGGCCTTGATGGCCAAGCTGGACATTGAGTCCGCCTTCCGCTTGCTCCCACTTCATCCTTCCTCATTCCGGCTGATGGGGATGAAGTTCGAGGGTGAATTTTTTGTTGACAGGTGTTTGCCCATGGGCTGCTCCTTGTCATGTGCCCTTTTTGAATGCTTCAGCTCCTTCCTGCACTGGGTAGTGCAGAGGGCGTCTGGGGGCGGGGCCGTGGCTCACTACCTGGATGATTTCCTGCTGGTAGGGGGTCCAGATACTGACGAATGTGCGGCATTGATGCGGGTGATGCGGGATATTACAGCAGAGTTTGGAGTGCCGCTCGCGCACGAAAAAACGCAGGGACCATGTACCTGCCTGACGTTCCTAGGCATAGAGATCGACACTGTTGCCTCCCTATGCCGGCTCCCAAAAGATAAAGTCGACCGCCTACTTGGGGCGGTTCAATCAGCATGTCGCGCGGAGCATATCTCCATTACTGAGCTGCAATCCCTTCTGGGATTGCTTAACTTTGCGGGGAGGGCGATCCCCATGGGGAGGGTCTTCAACCGCAGGTTAGAAGCTCAATTGAAGGGGCCTCGGACGCTTAGCCACAAGCGTCGGGTGACAGAGGAGATGAGGGACGACCTGAGAGTTTGGGAGAGGTTCCTTGTTCATTTTAACGGGGTCTGCCTTTGGAGAGACGGGCCCATTTCCAATCAAGCCTTGCATCTGTTCACGGATGCCGCGGGCGGGTTTGGCTATGGAGCCTATTTAGACGGAGACTGGAGTGCGGAGCCATGGCCAGAGGGCTGGGCTGCCGCGGGTCTCACGCGTAACCTTACGATGCTAGAACTCTTCCCTATTGTGGTAGCAATAGAACTATGGGGAGAGAGGCTGTCAAATCGGTCAGTAATCTTCTGGTCAGACAATATGAGCGTGGTATACGCCATAAACAGGTTGTCAGCAACCTCACCGGTGGTGGTGACCTACCTACGGCACCTCGTCTTGCGGTGTTTGCAGCTTAATGTTCGCTTCACAGCACGGCACGTCCCAGGGGTGAGCAATGTGATAGCAGATGCCCTTTCCAGATTTCAATGGGATCAGTTTAGAAGGGTAGCCCCGAGGGCGGCAGCTGAGGGTCTAACGTGCCCTCTTTTCCTTTGGCAGCTGGCGGGGGTTGGGAGTCCATCCTCCCCATGATCAGGGCATCGCTGGCTCCTAAGACGTGGGCTGCGTATTCGGCGCATTGGAGGGCATGGGAGCGTTTCAGCTTGCAGAAGGGCTTCTTGTTGTGTCAGGCGTCTCAGGTACACGTTCTAGAATGGCTTGCGTGCTTGAAGCTTGAGGGTATGTCCAGATTGTCAGCTTTGAGCAGGTTAGCGGCATTGTCCTTTTTCAATAAAGCCTTAGGTTTCAGGGATTATACAGGTACTTTTCTAGTAAGGCAGATCTTGAAGGGATGGGGCCGGTTGGCCCCACCCGCAAAGGATCGGAGGGAGCCAATCACGACGGAAAGATTGCGCTCGTTGGTGGTAAATCTGGGGGCAGTGTGCAGTTCAGCCTACGAGGCGGTCTTGTTTCGGGCTGCTTTCGCGCTGGCATTTGCGGGGGCGCTGAGGATAGGCGAAGTGGTCGCCTCCTCCACAAGAGGGGAGGTAGGCGGTATTAAAGTGGGGCACGTAAGGACCACGGACGATTGCGTGCTCTTGCTCATTCCCAGATCCAAAACTGATCAGGATGGGAAAGGGGCCTGGTTGCCTTTAGCCAGACACGAATACACAGAGTGCTGCCCGGTATCGAGCGTGGCGGATTATTGCCATGTACGGCCGGTCGGAGGACTACAGTTTCTCGTGCACGAGGACGGTAGTTCACTTTCAGCTTTCCAGTTCCGCAAAGTGCTTGCCAAAGTGGCAGCGGCAGCGGGATTGGATCCATCTAAGATTGCGCCGCATTCATTCCGCATCGGGGCAGCGACTAGTGCTGCGGCCTTGGGGTCGTCGCAGGCGGTCATTAAGAAAATGGGGCGTTGGAAGTCTGAGCGATATAGGGGCTATATTCGCCCATTGCATGCTTAGTGATGAGGGTCTGTAAGGTGTGTTACCTCTTGATTCCTTCCCGACTTGGTGGGGAGTGGGGGGGGTGAGAAAGGGGTATTGCCAGTGGTTTGTCACCATTTCATTGTCCCCATCCATGTTGTTATAGGTACAGGAAAGACCCCGGTGCGCGTGTGGATTATTGGGCACTCCTTTATCCACTGGGGCGGCTATCAGGGCGCATCATTCCCCGGGAGGGCAGCAGCTAGGATTGGCAGCATCCAGGGCTAACATTCGCTGGCTCGGGCGCAGGGGTCTTAATTGGAGGGAGCTTCCCGCTCTGTTACAGGATGCACATAGGAGGTGGGGAAAGCCTCAAGTGATTGTTGTGCATCTGGGCGGAAATGACTTGGGATCCATTCCCGTGTTGGATTTAATACGGATTATGGTTGCGGACATTAAGTGGGTGTGCACATGGCTTCAGGATGTGCGGATAGGTTGGTCTAACGTGGTTGCACGGCTGCGTTGGCGTCACATTGTGACACAGAGGGCAGCGTACAATGTCCGCAAGAAAGTTAATAGGGAAGTGGGGAGAGCGGTCACGGCCGTGGGAGGTTTCGTCATTAGGCATGACACTATTACGGCCGACAAGAAGGCCCTTTACCGACCGGATGGGGTTCACCTGGCGGACGTCGGGTTGGACATTTTCCTGGCTAACCTTAAGACAGCCATCTCATCGGTTGTTTAAAATGAACATTTATTAGGGCATTAGTTAGTTTCAAAGTTCTGTGCTATGGTTGGCATCCGACCGTTGTTAACACAGCGTTATTTATATATATATAAAAAAAAAAAAAAAAAAAGTTGAATTTGGTTGTATGTTATATTGTTATACTGTTATTTAAGGGCTATGTTGGTTAAGTGTGGCGGCAAGAGGCGTCTTTTGTGGCGGTCGGGCAAGGCCCTGGGAGCGGGCGCAGTGTGAGCAGAGTGACGGCCCGAACACAGGGAGAGGTGTCGCCCACTAAGTGCCGGCTTAGGGGTTCCTCTCCCCCCCTTTTAAAGAGCTGCAGGCCGAAGAGCTCTACATAACAAAATCTCTCTCACTGTGCCAATGAGCGTGCGCAACCCCTGTGCCACGCTGCAGACATCGGAGGGGCCTTGTCCGTCAATAAGTAGGGGTTAGTTAGCTAGAAGAAGATGCCGCCACCAACTGGAATGAACTTGCTACAAGTTCAGGGATAGGTTGATTTTAGCTGCCTAATTATTGGCTAGATTAGGCAGAATTCAATTTGTTTAATAAACGCGACCGTGACCGGTCTTTTCCCCAAAGTAGTTGTGTTGTGTTTTTATTGAAAACGTAGGACGTAATAGGAGGTTTATCCCTTATGGAAGTGGAGGGCCCTCTAGTGGGCCTGTAGCAAAATTAAGGGATAGCTGACTTGAAGTCTGGAGGATTCTAGAAGTGTGTGTATGCTACAATGTTGCAAATGTGTGGGAGGGTGTACCTCTTGCCTTTATAGGGTCCTGTTCCAGTGGATTCGGCCTCTTCCTGCCTCCAGACTTCGAGGAGAACTTTCCCCGCCCGCCCGTCCCTGGATGAAGGTATGTGGCGGCAAGTTAGGTTAAGGGTAAGTCAGTCCTCGGCGGGGGTAGGTTTAGTTGAACCAGCCCCATAAGCCCGAGGTTGTAATTTAGTCATCCACCTCTCTCATACGTGTTGGACGATTCGTTTGGAGAGGATGCCTTACTGGGTTGGTGAAATTGTGCCCTAGCTGGCGGTCGGGCAAGGCCCTGGGAGCGGGCGCAGTGTGAGCAGAGTGACGGCCCGAACACAGGGAGAGGTGTCGCCCACTAAGTGCCGGCTTAGGGGTTCCTCTCCCCCCCTTTTAAAGAGCTGCAGGCCGAAGAGCTCTACATAACAAAATCTCTCTCACTGTGCCAATGAGCGTGCGCAACCCCTGTGCCACGCTGCAGACATCGGAGGGGCCTTGTCCGTCAATAAGTAGGGGTTAGTTAGCTAGAAGAAGATGCCGCCACCAACTGGAATGAACTTGCTACAAGTTCAGGGATAGGTTGATTTTAGCTGCCTAATTATTGGCTAGATTAGGCAGAATTCAATTTGTTTAATAAACGCGACCGTGACCGGTCTTTTCCCCAAAGTAGTTGTGTTGTGTTTTTATTGAAAACGTAGGACGTAATAGGAGGTTTATCCCTTAAGAGTTTATGACTATGACTTACTGTCAAGATGATAGAGCAAGTTATGGGTGTCTAAACATAAGCTCCTATCTGTGGTGAAAAACTCGAGGGGCCTCAAATAAGGGGTAGAGCATGTGAAATGAAATATTTTTAGAGGGACTCGGAGAGAGACCGCTCCATGGGTTTGCCAAATTAAAGGATGACTATGAGTAGAATTTATCATGAGGAATGAGCATCTGCTTGGTGTATGGTAATATGGGGCCGGAGTGCGTAATATTACATAAAGAATGGCAATCTTATACATTGAAAAACCAAATAGACTAAATATCTGCCGGTAGACTTGGTCACTACAGATGCTCTATGTCAGCTAGAGCCTATAATAGATTGACTTGAATGAGTTTCATATAAAGTGGTGTCACATGAAATCCGTCTATAAATGGAAAACTAAAGAGCAGATGGTGGACCCCTGATATAGAGTATAGTGGTTAGATCATATTATTTGGTCCTTGTACTTAATCTTATTAACCTAGTGAAGCATTTCTGGTTACCATGAACAGCTAATACTAATTAGCCATAGGGATAAATTAACATATATATAAATGATGAGGGCAGCCTCTTTACTGAGTAGATGTCTCATTGAGTATATGTAGTAGGTACCCCGGGTCAGGAACAATGTTGGGGTATAATAAGGACCTCATATGATATCACAATCCCTGTAAAAAAAAAATCATAAGTGTGCAGGCAATAATAGCATTTTGGCTTGGTATATCAGGATCAAGATAAGGAACATTTTAAGTGGATATATAGGATTCAGGCGCTGCATAGTTTCTGAATCAATACCAAGAATGTATAAACACAAAATATCCCATCTAAATAATTCTGCGCTGACCAAGAGACCTATCCACATTATGATGTCTAATTCAAACTCAAAGATAGACTCTCAAATATGAGTTTCAACAGCTGGCACTGTATACATTTATCATCCCCTAGTCCATAGGTTCAGGCGCTGGGCTGTCCTATAATAGGTAGATCAGAATATCAACCAAGACAGTACAGTGAATATACTTGCTCTCTATTGGTATGGCATATCTGGCTGGGCTAGCTAAACTGAGATTTATGACCTTAAACTATCACATGCATAATCATCATCAAGTACAGGTTATAGGTAAACTAGGGGAATCATGGCAATATAGACAAATAAGCTTAACCACACATATATATTCACTATAGGCAACTAGTAAAGAGGAATACACGGTAACAGTATGTAGTGTAAGTACTTCCCTATATCTATTAAAAAAACAAACAAAAAAAAAACAGTATAACAGAGATGGGTTAGAAATTCTGTGGTTCTGGTGTTAGCCAAAGTCCCTTTTCGTGCAGCCATATGGAAACAGTCATACAGTTATGGGAAAACCAGAGCCTTGTATACAGAAAAAGCAGTATAGTCCCTTTTAGAAGGTATCCTTATCGAGTGTGATGAAATAAAGTTACCCGACTCTAGCTCGCAGGCTCTTGCGTTGGCTTAGGAGATGCAATGCTTCCTGCAATAATCCGTATTCGGCTGGATTATAGGGTGGAGGATGGAGGCCTCTTTTGTAATAGCGATTCAGGGCTGTTAATGTCAGCCGAGGGGCCAGCTGTGGTTGCGCGCGATATTGTTTGGTCACTAACATAGTATGGGCAGATTGCTGCGGCTTGATCAGGGGCAGCTGACAGTAAGGGTCTTTTCTATACCGCCATAGCCTCTGGGGATCTCCCACAACGTGGTGATCTCGTTTCACAATGTGACTCTCATATACAAGCCGGGTGGAGGTCTCTCGCAATTCTTCGGGACCAGGCCCTTGTAGCGCAGCAGCTTGTGGCTTTTCTGAGACTCTAGTCACTGTGCTTGTTGAAGGAAAGGTAGGCTCCTGTGTGACTCCGTCTGGTAAGCTGTAAGAATCCCCATGTGCGCCGAAACACTCCACAATGTCTCTAGAGCAGTGCTTTCCAAACTGTGTGTCGGGACACACTAGTGTGTCGGCAGCAGTGTGTAGGTGTGTCCCTGCTTCAGCACAAATTTTTTTTAATTTAAATTTTTTTTTTTTTTTTTTGTTTCTGACTTTCCGCCTGCCTGCTACGCATATCACATGGTTGACTCGTGATTGATACCTATGGGTCACAGATCATCTTAACCTATTGGTGCAGCTCAGTGGGAACTGAAACTATTCCCATTGGCGGCTTTGGCGGCACATTGGCTCCTGACTGCACGTGTGTCTCCTTAATTGGCTCGTGACTGCACGTGTAGTCAGTGAGTTGGACAGCAGTGTGTTTGCAGCACGGGCAGTAGTCAATCAGACTCACCGAGCTCTGAGGGCGGCAGCTTAAATGCTAAGCTGAAGTCAGAAGTCAGTGGGGGGGTTTTTTGCTGCTAGCTCACAGTAATGCATTGCTGCTCTTGATATATGGATAGAAAGTGGAAGCTTAAAAATGCTTGATGATGAAATGCGAGTGTCTTTATCTAATATTCCACCAAATATTCAGAAATTGTGTTCATCCCATCAACCTCATGCAGCCCATTAAAATAGTAAGTAGCTATTGGTGTTATTAAACTTTTTTTTAATTCTTGCACATACTTACATACTGTTACTTGTAAATACATTTCGTTATTATATCATTTATGTATGTGTCCATATCTCTTAAAACAAGTTAGTTTAACCTCCTGTTTGCCAGTACAACTGAATTACTGTGTCGCGAAATTATGTAGGTCTAAAAAGTGTGTCGCCAACATGAAAAGTTTGGAAAGCTCTGCTCTAGAGAGCTAGGCAAAGTTCTTGTCCATTAAAATACTCAGTTCTGAGAGCCATGCAAGCAGGGTGGATTCTGGGACTTGCATGATAAGATTTATGCAGGATTTGTTTGCCCGTTAGAATAGATCAGTCAGCACGATGGCCCCAGTACTGTGAGGAGAGATAAGATGGCGAATATGCTGGTTAGGCCTCTGCTCCACAGGTGGTCCGGTAGAAAGGAAGATATATCACCAATTTTCACATGACTCAATGCAGCCGAAGATAAGGAGTTGAGATATAGTAATATTTCGGAGGTAAAGTTGAGAAATCTCCTAGGATGATTTCAAAATTATTCATAGTTCTCATCATATATATATTTGATGCAGTGACTCGATGCACTCGAGAAGATTTATCATGTTACATCGGGCTTTACCCACAGCCGCTTGGGTAATGTCAGGTTTACCCAGGTAATGCTAGGATTACCAAATTTCTTACTTTACCCGCATCATATATATTTTAATTATATTTTATGTTATATTTTATGTTCCAATGTTCTTCACATAGAAGAAAATGTTCTTTTAATTCTTAATATTAATTCCTAAATGCTATAAATATATATATATATATATATATATATTTAGATATATAGGTTTAGATATATTTAAAATATATATATATATATATATATATATATATATATATATATAAATATAAATATTTTGAAATAAAAAGAACATTGTCTTCTATGTGAAGAACATTGGAATGTAAAATATAAATAACTACCGTCAGGTTTAGCGATGTAGGTCTAACATGGTGTCTGGTTAGCGCGAGAGCAATAAGTGTTTTTGTTTTTTGTTTTCAAGATTGCTCGCTCCATTAAAGTCTATGGGGAGAAGATGTCCTAAAGTTAGTGCACAGCAGGTTTCCATCTCGCACAATCCATTTACTTTCAACTTGAGAAATTGGTGGTGTTCGCACGTGAGTGAAAATGTTAAATAGCACACCACTTGTAATCTGGCCCATAGGCTGCAGATGCAGTGCAAGAAATATGCACAATGTTTTAGGTATTTCATTGTTATCTTCTGCTTTTAGCATTTATACTTGTGAGAAATTGTGAGTTGGCTTAAAGGGATGTTAAACCTTGTAATAACAACATTTTCTGCAGTCTTGCAATAATTCAGCATACTAGGTGAGTTTGAAAACATTGATAATGTGTGAATACTTTGTTTGCTGTAATTGTTTTTTAATTACCAAACTACACCCATCCCTTACCTTATTTGGACTTGCTACTGTAGTTGACACTGGAAAACACTGTCATTATGCTGGTAAAGATATCATTGTTTGCAGTTTCTAATCTTATCTTCTCTGCTGGCCCCAATTAGTTACATATATTTGTGAAGGTTTGTGAATGCTGCCATATGCTCTTTCAGTTCTCAGAACTGAGAAATTCTTAAAGGGACAGTAAAGTGAAAATTAAAGGGACAGTCAAGCCAAAATTAAACTTTCATGATTCAGATAGCGCTTGCCATTTTAAACAACTTTCAAATTTACTTTTATCTTTAAATTTCCTTTGTTCTCTTTGTATTCTTTGCTGAAAGCTAAACCTAGTTAAGCTCATAAACTGTTTTGTAATCTGTTAAAAGCCTCCTCTTATGCATTTTGACATTTTCAGTTAAACACTGCTAGTCCACGTGTGCCATGTAGATAATATTGTGCTCACTCCCATGATTGGCTAAATCGCAAATCTGTCAAAAGAACTGAGATAAAGGGGCTGTCTGCAGATGCTTAGGTACAAGGTAATCATAGAGGTAAAATGTGTATCAATATAACAGTGTTGGATATGGAAAACTGGGGAATGAGTAATAAAGGTATTATCTATCTTTTTAAACAATACACATTTCCATGTAGAGTGTCCCTTTAAACATTCATGATTCAGAAAGACCATGCAGTTTTAAACAACTTTCCAGCTTAGTTCTTTTGGTATCCTTCGTTAAAGAGTAATTCTTGGTGCGTTCAGGAGCATGCACATGTCCTTATTCATCTGGCAGCTCGTTTTGTACCAATGTTTATACCAATTTAATATGTAATTGCAAACATTGCTGCCATAGAGTGTCTGTAGCATTCTGTGGCAACAGTGTACAGTATGTAACTATGTAAAACATTGATGTAAAGATTGTTGCAAACACTGTTGCTAGATGGCTAAAGGACATGTGCACGTTCCTGAGCTCACCTAGAATTGCTTTTTTAAAGGAAAAGTCTACTGCAGAATCTTTATTGTTTAAAAAGATATCCCCTTTATTACTAGGGTGACCATATTGCCGCTTTAAAAGGGACACATATGAAAAATACATATGTCAGGGCTGTTTTCAGGGCTGTTTAAAGAAATGTTTTGTACAAGAACCCTGACATATGTATTTTTCATATGTGTCCCTTCTTAAAGCGGCAAAATGGTCAGCCTATTTATTACCCATTCCTCAGTTTTGCATAATGAACACAGTCATATTAAAGGGACAATCAACACCAGAATTTTGTTGTTTTAAAAGATAGATAATCCCTTAATTACCAATTCCCCAGTTTTGCATAACCAACACAGTTATAATTATATAAAATAGAGTTGGTGTGTGTGTATATAGAAATCACAAAAGTTATATAAAATCACACATCAAATAATCTAAAAAAATAAAATATCAAAAAATGACAGGTAAAGGATTTGATCCTTTAGCTGCTAAAAGATAGTCCATACAACCAATAATGTCCAAATGAAAAAAAAATAGCTACAAACAATATGCACAGGTCAGCTCTCTGTCATAGGAGGGTCAATATCCTGATGTAAATGATGAGTCTAGAAAAGGAGAACACAGAGGCGCCCAATGGCCTAATACCACAAAGACCACAGTGAAAAAAGAATAGTAAAAAAGCTACTCACATACAGACTGCACCTTAAAGGGACAGTCTACCATAGAACTGTTATTGTTTTAAAAGATAGATTATCCCTTTATTACCCATTCCCCAGTTTTGCATAACCAACACAGTTATATTAATATAATTTTTACCTCTGTGATTACCTTGTATCTAAGAAACTTCTTCCAGCCCCCTGATCACATGACTGTGACTGTTTATTATCTATTGTCTTAAATTTAGCATTGTTTTGTGCTAAATCTTAAATAACCCCCTGTGCCTGAACACAGTGTTATCTATATGGCCCACGTGTACTTTCTGTCTCTTTGTGTTGAAAAGAGATTTAAAAAGCATGTGATAAGAGGCAGCCCTCAAAGGCTTAGAAATTAGCATATGAGCCTACCTATGTTTAGTTTAAACTAAGAATAACAAGAGAAAAAAGCAAATTTGATGATAAAAGTAAATTGGAAAGTTGATTAAAATTAAAAGTCCTATCTGAATAATGAAAGTTTAATTTATACTAGACTGTCCCTTTAAGGTGCAAAGAAGCAGACTGGAACCTCACAGTTGCCCAGCAAACTGGATGAGCGCAGCCGGATATCCAGGAATGGTTCCTCGACTGTGGGGATCAACGGTGTTCCTAGAGGAGGAGATACAGAGCCAACATAGCCCAGCACAGTTTTGTACAATTGTATGTGTGTAAAGAATAAACACACTTACGTATTTCAAAGCACCACCAGGTGCATTACCCACAGGCTGGAGCTTCTCAGCCGCCCAGCAGACTGATTCCCAGGATTACAGCAGCCAAAGTTATTTCAAAGTAAAATTCAGGGATGTAGCAAATCTCCCCAAATATAACACATCAGCAAGTGTATACAATTATAAAATACTTTATTAAAAGCAACGCGTTTCTCAGCCTCTATGGGGCTGTTTCCTCAGGCTAGTGAAAAAAAAGTGATTTTTCACTAAGGATACAAGAGAACTAAGCAGAATTGATAAAAGAAGTAAATTGGAAATGTGTTTAACATTATATGCTTTATTCACTCCATTTAAGATTAATTTTGACTTTACTGTCCCTTTAATTTTTAGATTTAAATTACAGGAAAAGGGGAGAAATAAAACATAAAATCAAATAACAGAATGTTTTTTTACACATAAACAAGTTTATATTAAAGTCTTTACTGTCCTTTTAAAGCTGCTAATTTTTAAACAAGCGGACACATTTAAAACTGACTTATAATGCATACTTTTTTTAAATCAAAATCTACTGAAATGCTTCACAACCATTAAAAACAAATAGCGGTATAATTGTTAAATTCTTATAAATGTGTTAACTGTGTATAAGTATATAAATGTACACCATTTTATTATTTCATTATTATGATTGAACAAGTTATCTTTCTTGAATAATAACATTATTTAGTTATGTCTGTACTGGTAAATCCAAATAATCATTGGCCTTCATTCATACACTCTCATGAGGTTGATGTGGGGCCTTATTATAAAGATCATGTGCAAAATTAATTTAAAAAGTGTGTTTTTCTAAACTCTTTGTAAAATGAACAAAGGGTTATCCACATATGAAAAAGGCCATTTGATTATATGTATATAATAACTCCCATGAGCCTCTGCTCAAATAAACACACATATAGACAAGCCATGTGATCAACTTTACCACAGTGATCATCGGACTATAAAAAAACCTGTATTGTCTATATTCTTTTTATTTTAAAGAGAAGCTTCTAGATGTTTAAACAAGGGAAACATTATTTAAAAATATTAAACATACTGTAAAATATATAGATATATTCTATGGATTATTTAGAATATTTTACAGTTTGTTTAATATTTTTTAATCATTTTTATTATTATTTTTTAAATATTTTATATGTAATATTTTAATATCGCGCCTTAAGATTATTACGTTTTCATGTACGCTAATCCGCCCATGTTAAAATCTAAATTACGAAACCTGATGCGCAAAATGCATATTTTAAATTCCTATCGGACAGATAACGAGTTTTACTGTAAGAGGGGTGCGTTGCTAACTTGCACGTTATTGTCACCGCTCACTTACCTACAGCACTGGTATTACAGGTTTTCCTAAACCCGGCATTAAAAGACAAGAAGGGAACGTAGAGCAAAATTGAGCTCCATACCGCACTCCAATACCGGCGTTGCTTAAGTCAGCGGTGAACTGGTTGTACGTGCTCGTGCACGATTTCCCCATAGACATCAATGGGGAGAGACAGCTGAGAAAAAGTATAACACCTGCAAAAAAGCAGCGTAAAGCTCAGTAACGCAGCCCCATTGATTCCTATGGGGAAACATATTTTATGTTTACACCTAACACCCTAACATGAACCTAAACACCCCTAATCTTACACTTATTAAGCCCTAGTCTGCCACCCCCGACATCGCCGACATCTACATTATACTTATTAACCCCTAATCTGCCGCTCCGGACATCGCCGCCACTATAATAAACATATTAACCTCTAAACCGCTGCACTCCCACCTCGCAAATACTAGTTAAATATTATTAACCCCTAATTTGCTGTCCCTAACATCGACGCCACCTACCTACATTTATAAACCCCTAATCTACTGCCCCCAATGTCGCCACCACTATACTATATTTATTAACACCTAAGTCTAACCCTAACCCTTACACCCCCTAACTTAAATATAATTAATATACATCTAAATAAAACTTACAATTAATAACTAAATAATTCCTATTTAAAACAAAATACTTACCTATAAAAAACACCCTAAGCTAGTTACAATATAACTAATAGTTACATTGTAGCTAGCTTAGGTTTTATTTTTATTTTACAGACAAGTTTGTTTTTATTTTAACTAGGTAGAATAGTTACTAAATAGTAAAAAAAATAAAAAAAAAATTAAAAAAAAACCTAGCCTAAACTAAACTACCAATAGCCCTTAAAAGGGCCTTTTGCGGGGCATTGCCCCAAAGAAATCAGCTCTTTTCCCTGTAAAAAAAAATAAAAACAACCCCCCAACAGTAAAACCCACCACCCACACAATCAACCCCCCAAATAAAACCCTAACTAAAAAAACCTAAGCTCCCCATTGCCCTGAAAAGGGCATTTGGATGGGCATTGCCCTTAAAATATAATTAATATAAATCTAAATAAAACTTAACCTAAAAATAGAACCCACCCAATAAATCCTTAAAAAAACCTAATACTAACCCCTGAAGATCCACTTACAGTTTTGAAGAGCCGACATCCATCCTCAACGAAGCAGGGAGAAGTCCTCATCGAAACGGAAAGAAATCCTCAACGAAGCCGGGAGAAGTCTTCATCCAAGCCGGGAGAAGTGGTCCTCCAGAAGGGCAGAAGTCTTCAACCAGACGGCATCTTCTATCTTCATCCATCCGGTCGGAGCGCATCCATCTTCAAGACATCTGGTGCAGAGCATCCTCTTCTGCCGACGAATACCCGACGAATGAAGGTTCCTTTAAGTGACGTCATCCAAGATGGCGTCCCTTAGATTCCGATTGGCTGATAGAATTCTATCAGTCAATCGGAATTAAGGTTGAAAAAATCCTATTGGCTGATGCAATCAGCCAATAGGATTGAACTTCAATCCTATTGGCTGATCCAATCAGCCAATAGAATTGAGCTTGCATTCTATTGGCTGATTGGAATTTTATTTTAGTGTTTGCGATGCGGGAGGGCCTCGGTTTAGGGGTTAATAGGTAGTTTATGGGTGTTAGTGTACTTTTTAAGACTTTAGTTATGAGTTTTGTGCTACAGCTTTGTAGTGTAAAACTCATAACTACAGACTTTGGAATGCATTACGAATCTTGAGGGATAGGCTGTACCGCTCACTTTTTGGCCTAAAAAAAAAAAGCTTGTAATACCGGCACTATGGAAGTCCCATTGAAAAAAGACTATACGCAAATTGCGTAAGTTGATTTGCGGTAAGGCCAAAAAAGTGTGCGGGACAGCTGTACCTACAAGACTCGTAATAGCAGCGGTAGTAAAAAAGCAGCGTGATGAGCCTTAACGCTGCTTTTTTACTCATAATGCAAAACTTGTAATCTAGCCGTAAGTTTTTTACATAGAAAATAATGTACTTTTTATTATTAAATATATATTTCTATATATATCTGATACTGTTCATGTAAAATATATATCTATAACTATAGGTATATATCTACAGATATATATATATATATATAACTATACATATATATATATATATATATATATGTATTTAGGAATAAATAGAACATATTCCGCTATGTGTATAACATTTTAATGTTAAACATTAATAATTCATGTCGGATTTAGTGCTCCTGAATTACGAGGTCGGGTTAGAGCGCGAGTATGGGTTTTACATATTTTTTTAGGTTTTCAAACTTCATTGAGTTCTATGGGAGAAGAAGTTAACACGGTCAGGATAATTTATGTGAGGCAGGTTTATGCTTGCACCTAAACTTTTTGCTTTCAATTTTTAATACGCGTGTAACCAGACGTGCAAAAAAGCCTCCGTCTAGCGGAATTAACATGCAAGCGGGAACGCTAATTTTTGCTCTACTCATAATCTAGCCCAATATATGCTATTTTAATTCACACTGATAGAATCAAAGAGTTTATGTTTTGTTTTTTTATAATGCTCAAAAGATATGTGATTTATCTCCAAAAATAATGGCTAGTTAATTAGCATATCTAAATAACAAAGCAGTGTTCTCCACAAAAAATGTTTCCAGCCGGGTGGAATTATAACCTAGCTGGGTAGGGGCAATGAAATATTTTCTAATTTTATAACATTTTATGCTATCCAATACACAACATAATTGCATAATTTCACATACATGTATTTATTGATAATTTGTGGAATAAACATTGAAAAATGATTATTAGCAAATTTTAGCATAATATTGGCTAAAATTTTAGCCAGGTGGTCATTGAAATGAGCCGGGTGGTGCACTCATTAAAAAGGTCCACTGGTAACAATAACATTAAATCCATTTTTCTAAAAGATTAGAATATACCCCAAAAGTGAAACCCGAGAGCTAAATGGTTAAATAAGTGGTTCCTAGTAAATTGCACACATTTTCATTTCTCAGAATTATCACTTACCATTGTATTATTTTCCTGGAGAGTTTGGGGAAAAATAGGTAATTTTCCTGTTGTTTTGGGACTATGGTTACAAACAATGTTGTAGAACATTTTAGTCCTATCAGATTTTGAGTAAATACTGAGAAACTACACCTATGTGCACTACATAATAATACTGCAATAATATATATATTCTGATTCCTAATTGTTCATTCAATCCAGCCCTGAGAATCATTGGTGTAAGAAATCACTAGCTATTCAAAAATATTGTAGCAATTCCAAAAAGCAATCAAGAAGTTGTACATGTCTGTTTGCCAGACTATAATAGTTTAAAAGGACATACAATATTATTTTAACCAAAGTTCCCTGAGTGTTTCACAAAGTAATATGATATATGTAGTAGAAAGATTAAGTATAGTCCTACATTGTGTTTGGTATATGACATCATCTTTAGTCCTTTAATCTCCTTGGTGACAAATGATAAAACAAATTTAGTAGAGAGTTACTTTTTTGTTGTCAGCATCGCTTGCATTTATGTTGTTTATTTTAAGTCTTACTTGCTTGACTTACCAGTTATAAAACAGACGGATATCACTTTTGTGTTTTGTTTTGACCTATATGAAAGATAGTAAAACATACCAATGTCTGCACATTGCAAAACAGTTTGAAAAATATAAAACCCACATCATGGCCTTGCTGCTCGGTTTAGGTCACTTTGTGTGGATTTGCCTATGACTCAAGGACACTGCTTGCAATCTTTTTTTTTTGCTGGCTTGGTGCCATTGTCAACACTAAATCTCACTTACATGCTCAAAAGATTAAAGATCTGATTAAAAATGTTGGCTGTTAATTTGTTGTACTTGGAAACATCATCATTTTATACACTGAGGAGCCTGAAATTGTACCTGTTGTTGTTTAACGGCAGTAAGGAAATCACATTTAAGCAAGTTATGAGAATACAAGTATAAATCAACATTTCTCCAACATAGGTGTGTCCGGTCCACGGCGTCATCCTTACTTGTGGGATATTCTCTTCCCCAACAGGAAATGGCAAAGAGCCCAGCAAAGCTGGTCACATGATCCCTCCTAGGCTCCGCCTACCCCAGTCATTCTCTTTGCCGTTGTACAGGCAACATCTCCACGGAGATGGCTTAGAGTTTTTTAGTGTTTAACTGTAGTTTTTATTATTCAATCAAGAGTTTGTTATTTTAAAATAGTGCTGGTATGTACTATTTACTCTGAAACAGAAAAGAGATGAAGATTTCTGTTTTTATGAGGAAAATGATTTTAGCAACCGTTACTAAAATCCTTGGCTGTTCCACACAGGACTGTTGAGAGGAATTAACTTCAGTTGGGGGAACAGTGAGCAGTCTTTTGCTGCTTGAGGTATGACACATTCTAACAAGACGATGTAATGCTGGAAGCTGTCATTTTCCCTATGGGATCCGGTAAGCCATTTTTATTCAGACAGTAAATAAGGGCTTCACAAGGGCTTATTAAGACTGTGGACATTTTCTGGGCTAAATCGATTCATATATTACACATATTTAGCCTTGAGGAATCATTTAATCTGGGTATTTTTGTTAAATAATATCGGCAGGCACTGTTTTAGACACCTTATTCTCTAGGGGCTTTCCCTAATCATAGGCAGAGCCTCATTTTCGCGCCGGTATTGCGCACTTGTTTTTGAGCAGCATGACATGCAGTCGCATGTGTGAGGAGCTCTGATACATAGAAAAGACTTTCTGAAGGCGTCATTTGGTATCGTATTCCCCTTTGGGCTTGGTTGGGTCTCAGCAAAGCAGATACCAGGGACTGTAAAGGGGTTAAAGTTAAAAACGGCTCCGGTTCCGTTATTTTAAGGGTTAAAGCTTCCAAATTTGGTGTGCAATACTTTTAAGGCTTTAAGACACTGTGGTGAAATTTTGGTGAATTTTGAACAATTCCTTCATACTTTTTCGCAATTGCAGTAATAAAGTGTGTTCAGTTTAAAATTTAAAGTGACAGTAACGGTTTTATTTTAAAACGTTTTTTGTACTTTGTTATCAAGTTTATGCCTGTTTAACATGTCTGAACTACCAAATAGACTGTGTTCTGAATGTGGGGAAGCCAAGGTTCCTTCTCATTTAAATAAATGTGATTTATGTGACACTGAAAATGATGCCCAAGATGATTCCTCAAGTGAGGGGAGTAAGCATGGTACTGCATCATTCCCTCCTTCGTCTACACGAGTCTTGCCCACTCAGGAGGCCCCTAGTACATCTAGCGCGCCAATACTCCTTACTATGCAACAATTAACGGCTGTAATGGATAATTCTATCAAAAACATTTTAGCCAAAATGCCCACTTATCAGCGTAAGCGCGACTGCTCTGTTTTAGATACTGAAGAGCATGAGGACGCTGATGATAATGGTTCTGAAATGCCCCTACACCAGTCTGAGGGGGCCAGGGAGGTTTTGTCTGAGGGAGAAATTTCAGATTCAGGGAAAATTTCTCAACAAGCTGAACCCGATGTGATTACATTTAAATTTAAGTTGGAACATCTCCGCGCTCTGCTTAAGGAGGTATTATCCACTCTGGATGATTGTGAGAATTTGATCATCCCAGAGAAACTATGTAAAATGGACAAGTTCCTAGAGGTCCCGGGGCTCCCAGAAGCTTTTCCTATACCCAAGCGGGTGGCGGACATTGTAAATAAAGAATGGGAAAGGCCCGGTATACCTTTCGTCCCTCCCCCCATATTTAAAAAATTGTTTCCTATGGTCGACCCTAGAAAGGACTTATGGCAGACTGTCCCCAAGGTCGAGGGAGCGGTTTCTACTTTAAACAAACGCACCACTATACCCATAGAAGATAGTTGTGCTTTCAAAGATCCTATGGATAAAAAATTAGAAGGTTTGCTTAAAAAGATGTTTGTTCAGCAAGGTTACCTTCTACAACCAATTTCATGCATTGTCCCTGTCACTACAGCCGCGTGTTTCTGGTTCGATGAGCTAGTAAAGGCGATCGATAGTGATTCTCCTCCTTATGAGGAGATTATGGACAGAATCCGTGCTCTCAAATTGGCTAATTCTTTCACCCTAGACGCCACTTTGCAATTGGCTAGGTTAGCGGCGAAGAATTCTGGGTTTGCTATTGTGGCGCGTAGAGCGCTTTGGTTGAAATCTTGGTCAGCGGATGCGTCTTCCAAGAACAAACTCCTTAACATTCCTTTCAAGGGGAAAACGCTGTTTGGCCCTGACTTGAAAGAGATTATCTCTGATATCACTGGGGGTAAGGGCCACGCCCTTCCTCAGGATAGGTCTTTCAAGGCCAAAAATAAACCTAATTTTCGTCCCTTTCGTAGAAACGGACCAGCCCCAAGTGCTACGTCCTCTAAGCAAGAGGGTAATACTTCTCAAGCCAAGCCAGCCTGGAGACCAATGCAAGGCTGGAACAAGGGAAAGCAGGCCAAGAAACCTGCCACTGCTACCAAGACAGCATGAAATGTTGGCCCCCGATCCGGGACCGGATCTGGTGGGGGGCAGACTCTCTCTCTTCGCTCAGGCTTGGGCAAGAGATGTTCTGGATCCTTGGGCACTAGAAATAGTCTCCCAAGGTTATCTTCTGGAATTCAAGGGGCTTCCCCCAAGGGGGAGGTTCCACAGGTCTCAATTGTCTTCAGACCACATAAAGAGACAGGCATTCTTACATTGCGTAGAAGACCTGTTAAAAATGGGAGTGATTCATCCTGTTCCATTAGGAGAACAAGGGATGGGGTTCTACTCCAATCTGTTCATAGTTCCCAAAAAAGAGGGAACGTTCAGACCAATCTTAGATCTCAAGATCTTAAACAAGTTTCTCAAGGTTCCATCGTTCAAAATGGAAACCATTCGAACAATTCTTCCTTCCATCCAGGAAGGTCAATTCATGACCACGGTGGATTTAAAGGATGCGTATCTACATATTCCTATCCACGAGGAACATCATCGGTTCCTAAGGTTCGCATTCCTGGACAAGCATTACCAGTTCGTGGCGCTTCCTTTCGGATTAGCCACTGCTCCAAGGATTTTCACAAAGGTACTAGGGTCCCTTCTAGCGGTGCTAAGACCAAGGGGCATTGCAGTAGTACCTTACTTGGACGACATTCTGATTCAAGCGTCGTCCCTTCCTCAAGCAAAGGCTCACACGGACATAGTCCTGGCCTTTCTCAGATCTCACGGATGGAAAGTGAACGTGGAAAAGAGTTCTCTATCTCCGTCGACAAGGGTTCCCTTCTTGGGAACAATAATAGACTCCTTAGAAATGAGGATTTTTCTGACAGAGGCCAGAAAAACAAAACTTCTAAACTCTTGTCAAACACTTCATTCCGTTCCTCTTCCTTCCATAGCGCAGTGCATGGAAGTAATAGGTTTGATGGTAGCGGCAATGGACATAGTTCCTTTTGCGCGCATTCATCTAAGACCATTACAACTGTGCATGCTCAGTCAGTGGAATGGGGACTATACAGACTTGTCTCTGAAGATACAAGTAAATCAGAGGACCAGAGACTCACTCCATTGGTGGCTGTCCCTGGACAACCTGTCACAAGGGATGACCTTCCGCAGACCAGAGTGGGTCATTGTCACGACCGACGCCAGTCTGATGGGCTGGGGCGCGGTCTGGGGATCCCTGAAAGCTCAGGGTCTTTGGTCTCGGGAAGAATCTCTTCTACCGATAAATATTCTGGAACTGAGAGCGATATTCAATGCTCTCAAGGCTTGGCCTCAGCTAGCAAAGGCCAAGTTCATACGGTTTCAATCAGACAACATGACGACTGTTGCGTACATTAACCATCAGGGGGGAACAAGGAGTTCCCTGGCGATGGAAGAAGTGACCAAAATCATTCAATGGGCGGAGACTCACTCCTGCCACCTGTCTGCAATCCACATCCCAGGAGTGGAAAATTGGGAAGCGGATTTTCTGAGTCGTCAGACATTACATCCGGGGGAGTGGGAACTCCATCCGGAAATCTTTGCCCAAATTACTCAACTGTGGGGCATTCCAGACATGGATCTGATGGCCTCTCGGCAGAACTTCAAGGTTCCTTGCTACGGGTCCAGATCCAGGGATCCCAAGGCGACTCTAGTAGATGCACTAGTAGCATCTTGGACCTTCAAACTAGCTTATGTATTCCCGCCGTTTCCTCTCATCCCCAGGCTGGTAGCCAGGATCAATCAGGAGAGGGCGTCGGTGATCTTGATAGCTCCTGCGTGGCCACGCAGGACTTGGTATGCAGATCTGGTGAATATGTCATCGGCTCCACCATGGAAGCTACCTTTGAGACGAGACCTTCTTGTTCAAGGTCCGTTCGAACATCCGAATCTGGTCTCACTCCAGCTGACTGCTTGGAGATTGAACGCTTGATCTTATCAAAACGAGGGTTCTCAGATTCTGTTATTGATACTCTTGTTCAGGCCAGAAAGCCTGTAACTAGAAAAATTTACCACAAAATATGGAAAAAATATATCTGTTGGTGTGAATCTAAAGGATTCCCTTGGGACAAGGTAAAGATTCCTAAGATTCTATCCTTTCTTCAAGAAGGATTGGAGAAAGGATTATCTGCAAGTTCCTTGAAGGGACAGATTTCTGCCTTGTCTGTGTTACTTCACAAAAAACTGGCAGCTGTGCCAGATGTTCAAGCCTTTGTTCAGGCTCTGGTTAGAATCAAGCCTGTTTACAAACCTTTGACTCCTCCTTGGAGTCTCAACTTAGTTCTTTCAGTTCTTCAGGGGGTTCCGTTTGAACCCTTACATTCCGTTGATATTAAGTTATTATCTTGGAAAGTTTTGTTTTTGGTTGCAATTTCTTCTGCTAGAAGAGTTTCAGAATTATCTGCTCTGCAGTGTTCTCCTCCTTATCTGGTGTTCCATGCAGATAAGGTGGTTTTACGTACTAAACCTGGTTTTCTTCCAAAAGTTGTTTCTAACAAAAACATTAACCAGGAGATAGTCGTGCCTTCTTTGTGTCCGAAACCAGTTTCGAAGAAGGAACGTTTGTTGCACAATTTGGATGTTGTTCGCGCTCTAAAATTCTATTTAGATGCTACAAAGGATTTTAGACAAACATCTTCCTTGTTTGTTGTTTATTCTGGTAAAAGGAGAGGTCAAAAAGCAACTTCTACCTCTCTCTCTTTTTGGATTAAAAGCATCATCAGATTGGCTTACGAGACTGCCGGACGGCAGCCTCCTGAAAGAATCACAGCTCATTCCACTAGGGCTGTGGCTTCCACATGGGCCTTCAAGAACGAGGCTTCTGTTGATCAGATATGTAGGGCAGCGACTTGGTCTTCACTGCACACTTTTACCAAATTTTACAAGTTTGATACTTTTGCTTCTTCTGAGGCTATTTTTGGGAGAAAGGTTTTGCAAGCCGTGGTGCCTTCCATTTAGGTGACCTGATTTGCTCCCTCCCTTCATCCGTGTCCTAAAGCTTTGGTATTGGTTCCCACAAGTAAGGATGACGCTGTGGACCGGACACACCTATGTTGGAGAAAACAGAATTTATGTTTACCTGATAAATTACTTTCTCCAACGGTGTGTCCGGTCCACGGCCCGCCCTGGTTTTTTAATCAGGTCTGATAATTTATTTTCTTTAACTACAGTCACCACGGTATCATATGGTTTCTCCTATGCAAATATTCCTCCTTAACGTCGGTCGAATGACTGGGGTAGGCGGAGCCTAGGAGGGATCATGTGACCAGCTTTGCTGGGCTCTTTGCCATTTCCTGTTGGGGAAGAGAATATCCCACAAGTAAGGATGACGCCGTGGACCGGACACACCGTTGGAGAAAGTAATTTATCAGGTAAACATAAATTCTGTTTTTACTACCTTGTTTACCAAAATAACTAGTAACATTCATTACTAAGACTCAACTGATTTCTCTGATCAGAAAATGTATGTGTATATATATTTATTGTGATACAATGCAGGATTTTAAAGGACAGAAAACAACTTGATATTTTAATATAAACTGTTTAGTTATTTATAGTAAAACAACTTTTTAATAAAGTTTCATTATTTTGCCCCTTTTTATGTAGTTTATCTCTGAAAACTGTGGCTTTTCTAATAACATGAACTAAAAAAGCACACTGCAGAACCGTCAAGGCTAACCCTGCTATATATACATTCCTCATTGTCTTTAACAAAATAAGAACTGCAAAGCTATGTACTTTATACTAGCAGTCTGACCTTGGTTAGCCTTGTCAGCTGCAGACTCAAGCCCAGATTGGCTCTTCCAAAAGTGGTGGGTGGAGTTTGGTAATTGAAAAACAATTGCACCAAACAAAATGTTAATTTGTTTTAAAAATGTTTAGATTTGGCTGATGTTATTTTATAGCAAGACAACAGAAATATGATTCTGAATGAATACTTTACATAGTGCAGAGGTTATGAATATAAAGTTATAGCTATACCAGTTTTTAGTTCACCCTATTACTCCATAGGGCTACCTCTATTAATATGCTAGATCTCAAGAAGCAAATATTGACAAAGGTTAAGGGCCAGATTATGAGTGGATCGCAAATGTTTGAACATAAGCAATATCGGGTTTTCACGATTGTTTGCATCCAGGTTAAATTGTGCTGGTATTACAAGTTCAAAGTAAATGCGACCGCTTGAGCTCTCATCAGGTTAGCGCGTCCCTAGAGGTCTTGTTTAAATCTTATGCGATACAAAAAGTTTTACAAAACACACTTGGCAAGATTAAAAGTTGTGCGGGATGTCTTTCCTGCACGCGATATGGTCTTTTCGCAAATCAATTTTCATTGCCCTGATATTACAAGTCTTGAAAAATAAAATTTTTGCAAAGGTTGGAGGTGGCGCCAAAGGCTATCTGGTTACCAATAAATTGATGCTGTTATTATCTCGATATAATATCTATATAATCAAAGGTGGGTTACAATTTAATCCCCAATATAAAAATAGATGGAAATAGAATAATTGTGCAAATTACTGGAGGGATATAATCTCTATGAAACAAATTTATTAATGCATGTATATACAACTAGTAGCAGAAAAAAAAAAAACATACACTTCATCAGTATGAATTAAAACAGTTTCTCCATTAAAAATAAGACACCGGTGTCTGTCTCTCTGGATGATTCTTAAAACTATTAAGGCTAAAAAATCTATGTAACAATAGAATATATAAAGCATACAGATTTGAAGCATACAGATTTTAAAACAATTCCTTGCACTGTTATGTTCGCATCATAAATAAAGCACCATAAATATCCCTTAATCATGTGCATAGGTCAAAAATATGTGACAAGGCAGTTAATACACACTGTAGTATTCTTATCCTGATAGAACGTTTAATAGGACGTGCTATCGATCCACAGGAGGTTACAGTCTTAAGTTTTTTGAAGCTTTCGGTACAACTTGTTCAAAATAATACTTGCACATTCATAGGTGTACTCAAGAAAGTTTGTGACAGATGGTGAGTAGTAGTTCTAGCAGTTTGTTGCTTTTAATGTGTTAGGACTATTTCCAATTTGCAAATGAAAAGTTTATTTCCAGGGGCGGAGCTAACTACCAGACTGAATGGTCGCATATCTGAAGAGCTCTGCAAGAGACTTTAAATAAAGTGAATAAAAGTAAAGTTAAAGAGCTTGCCGAGAGCTTAACTATTTCAGAATTCCCTTATTTTATGAAATTGACCATCCAGCGACAATTTTTGTGGGGACATTTCTACTAAATTGGCCTATTTTCAGACGGCAGAGCGTGAGACATATCTGGCCACATCTTGGGCATACCAGAGCTGGAACAAGGAACACCGGAGGGTCGGGGCTCTGCTCCGGTGTTCATGTAGCTGCAAGTAAGCTCTTATCCTGTTTGACCTGCTGCGGTCTTCATCTGCCCCTGACTGCCAGACACTAGGAGGACCTCCCCAGGACACTTAGGCCTGCTTGTGGTGTCCCAAGGCTAACATCAGCACGCCATCTGCGTTACCGGAGGAGTGAGAACTGTAGCCGTTAGCCAGGTGCGCACTTAACAGGGGTGCATCACTGCAGCTTGGGAGAATGTTTGCTGTGAACTTCTGTGGCTCTTTCCTGAGGCCTACCGGGGCTTAAGAGAGAAGTGGAACAGTACCTGTGGTCCTCGGGCAGCAACCTACGGGATCAGGTTGATATCTATAGGGAGACACTGGCGGCCACCATCTTTTTTCTGGCCTTGTGATTCCCCTTCACCTGCTCCTGGGTCGTCCGGAGTTTGTCTGTTGGGGTGATCTCTGCTAAGGTGGCCGCTGGTTGCCCCACCCTGCTGCCGGTTCGGTCCTCCATCGGCCACTACCACTGCAGCTTTGGGCTGATTCGTGCCCAAGTAACATAGCACAGGCCGCATTCCTCGATTAGGCAAACCATCTGCCACATGGGTGACCCTATTGTGTGAAGACAGGAGGATTGGTAGGCCAATATCAGGCAACGGCCTGTCTGAAGCTTCAGCACTTACAGAGGATCTGCCTGGGCTTTTCTAGCATCGTGAGCTGCTGGCCAGGAGAGACACACAATAAGGAGATATATGGTGAGATCTATGCCTCTTTCCTATTGTTTTTCGCATTAATTCCTAAAAACTCCCCAGTTTGGCTACCCAGGGGTACTCTCCCATGTTCACAACCCTTATTTGCACCTTGACATACTAGTACTTCCCACGGGCATTGAAAAAGAAGGGAAGGGACAAAAAACATAAACAGAAAGAAAAAGACTTGGTTCTGCTTAATTACTTGGACATATTTTGAAAATCATCAAGGGCTGCTGCGTCAGCAGATGTTTCTCTGAGGCCTCTGTTTAGAGGAGAGTGTGTTGATATGTTTTTGCATTACCCATCTGTTTCTGTCACATACACACTTCACAACTGAAACCAGTTAACATATCCTCTTAGTCCTCTACCTGCATGCCATAGTTTGACCTAACTTAGCGCATAGACCCCTGGTCTCCCTCAGTGACCTTTGTCATTTGCAAGTACTTTAAACAAGCCTATCCTACACTGCAGGGCTACTCACAAAGGCCTTCTTCCCCAACATAACTACACTGCCAGTTTGAACTGCAGCACAATAAAGGAAGGGGAATAGAGGGACAAACCTTATTTATAACTCTGGTGCCTTTTTTATGACATTGGCAAGACCACTATTTTGCTCACATAGAGTTTTATAACTGGTAATTCAGTTCATCTTTTAATGAGCCCCTTATCTTTCAGCCCTTGAGGTTTGCAGTTTTAGCCCAACAGCCTGGATGTCTCTGCTAACTAAATAAATCTGAGACCTTATCTTCATATATATTAACCACTCAGCCGATTCAAAAGGGGAACCAGAGTGTCTCTCCCCCCCTTTCCCACTCCCTGCATGAGAGCGGGTCATATCCCTCCTCCTTTTCCCGGCTGGGCCCGGTGGTGGCAATATCCCTGGGAGAGGCACACCTAAAAAACTGCTGAGGTCTGCTAAGCTTTGTAGTTCTTAAACCTGCACTCTCTTTATTTCAAGACTCTTTAACTAATCACACTATGGCGGGTTAATTGGCTGGGCGCCTTCTCTCTGCCGGCGTGCTCTTACTGTGATCACCACCAAGGTATCTTCACTGAATCTCACAGATTCGCTAGCGTGAGTTGAGAAATCTAGGACCCTGCCTAAAGAATCAAGATGTCACAGCAAGCGTAGAAAAAGCAGAAATCAAGCCAATCTTCTAAGCACACAGTCAGAGATCACTTCCTACCAATCAGAGATAACCATCCTGGTTTTTCGGATGATGACAGATCGATCTCTCCTGCCCCATCTGAGGACAGACCAACTTCAAGATACTCTCCCCCAGCACGCTTGCAAAGCAACACACTCACAATAGACTCTATGAAACACTTGCTGGACAGGCAGAGTCAGTCTTTTGATAAGAGATTTGATAAACTGGAGAAATCCTTTGAAGACCTTAGAAAGGATATCAACGCTGTCAATGAACGCACAGACATCATTGAAAGAAAACAAGAGGACCTATTGGTAGACCACACCAACTGGGTAAGCTACACACAAAACCTGTCAGATCAGGTGTCCTCCTTGGAGGCAAAGCTTGCAGACCTCGAAGACCGCTCTCGGCGGAATAATGTAAGGATCAGAGGCATCCCTGAATCCGTCGGCCCCCAGGATCTGGAAAAATATGCCAAATCCTTGTTCCAGGTGGTGTTGGGGTCCCCAGGAGGAGAGGATGCTAGAATCGACCGCATCCATAGAATGGCGAGACCCAGAAACCTTCCAATGGACAAGCCACGAGACACGATAGCTCGATTACATTACTACACCTACAAAGAAAAGGTCTTGCGAGCATCAGTAAGACAGCCCCACCTTTCAGATCAATTTAAAGATGTCTCGCTCTATCCAGACCTCTCAGCGCATACACTCCAACAAAGAAGAGCCTTCCAGGAAACTACTAAAGTGTTGAGACTTCATCAGATCCGATACCGCTGGGGGTTTCCCACAAGGTTAATAATTACCAAAGATGGATCCCAGCATATTGCCCTCTCCCCCAGACAAGCTCAAGACCTACTGAGAGGTTGGAACCTGCCAGCTGGGGACGAAGTCCCTCCAAACAGACCTCCGTGCCCGGGTGCCCCACTGAGGGCAGGAGCCCCAGACTGGGTACCTGAGTGATAAGACCCTGTTTCCTGATGTTTCTCTTATGTTTGATATATCTCTGGACTACTACATGCAGGCCTTTAAGAGCCCACCTTTCGCTGAACTCATCATCACCCGAAGGATGGTAACGTATGATGCATGATAAAGACTTCTGTTATATTATACATTGTGGACTCAAGTTGAATTTTCAGTTTGTCTTCTATTGTTTGTTAGTTATGCTCTTTCAATACTATGTCTTGCCACCCTAATGTTGATTTTTCTGTTTAACATGGGCTGATTGCTGTTTACCAATCTACTTGTATAAAGGAAAATTTAACCTAGCCAGAACCTTGCTTATGTAGTTGAAATGTCAAGATTCTACTACACTCTTTACTTGTTAACTCAACTATAATGTCATTGCTAGTTAATAGAATGCTATGTTTCCCTCTTGAAGATTAATTTCTGTCATAGGTCCTGCATGATCACTGTCAACAGACGGGATGCCTTGGAGTTGGGGGCCTCTGGCCTCACCCGTTGTCTCATGGACCTTCCCATGACCCATCGCTGCACCGTCTCTTGACACCCTATCATGGAGCTCAGAGGCCATATTTTACATGTGCTGAGACCCAAAATAGTTATGCAAGAGTACTGGGTTTTTTTAATGGGCGAAATGTTACATTTTTACACATAATAACCCAACCCAGCCTGATCTTAGTTAGTATAATTGGGAGCATCTAGGTCCCCCCCATTGTTCACTTACTAGCTCAGCCGAAATGTTGTGCCTGGTCAATCAGTTACTATGCCTATATTTTAATGTTTAATCACTGCCTTACGACCCACATGGCGGATGTCAACGGCCGGAGCATGCTGGAGCCGGGGACCTTGCGGCTAATCCCGTCGCTCTGTCAGCCTTTCCCTGACCCATTGCCGCGCCGCCTTTTGACATCCAACCATGGTGCTCAGAGGCCATATCTTAAACGGGCCGAACATACAGCTGGTCCTAAAATACCCAATACTGCTTGAAACTTTTAAGGTGAAAATTGTTACTAAAGTTTTGTATCTCTTATTGATGCATGGTTAAAGCTGATCACAGTTCTCTATCTGATTTATTGCTCTATTGTTCAAACTGCACCGGCAGCGGAGGGGGCCACTGCCTTGGATCCCCTCTGTAGTCTCCGCATTCCCTCCCACCCACCCACTCACTTTCTGTACCCTCTGCACCAAATTTCCTTGGCAAAGTTACGTAGTCTCTGCTCAATCCGAGGAGCTAACCCAGTGTCTTATTTCTTCATTCCTCCCCCCCTCCTCTTTTTTTTTTTTTTCTTTTCTCTCTTTCTTTCTTTCCCCGAGGTCCCTCATATCCCTCCACCTCCCAACCCTCTTCCTTTACAGACATGAAAATAGGCACACTCAACGTAAGGGGTCTAAACTCCCCCACAAAACGGAGTCTCCTTCTCCATTTCCTTTCGACCCACCAGCTGGGAGTGGCCTTCCTTCAAGAAACCCATTGGATCGAGGCTAGAGCGGCTGCATTTAAGCCTAGGGAATATCCTGTCTGTATATCCTCAACGTTCCACAAAAAAGCAAGAGGTGTGTCAATATTAGTCAGTAGGCATCTTTCTTATGACCCTATCCACATAGATGTTGACCTAGTAGGGCGCTATGTTATTGCAGTTGCCCGCATTAATAATGTTCTCTGCACCCTGGTAGCTCTGTATTCACCGAATATTAACCAAACTAGTTTCCTTTGGAAACTTCTACACAGGGTTGATAGGCTCAAGCAGGGCCATGTGTTTGTTGGGGGGGGATTGCAACCTGGTCTGGGGCCCAAACAGAGACAGAAAATCGAAAAACAAAAAGTACCATGCGTTAGGGGAGGAACAGTATTCAAAACATTTTAGAAACCTAATTTCACAATACACTCTGCAAGATGTTTGGAGGGCCCTGCATCCTGATGACACAGATTACACTTTCTATTCGGCCTTGTCCCAATCCTTCTCAAGACTAGATTACTTTTTCTGCTACCCCTGGACCTTGGGAGAGATCGCCGGAGCGTCCTTTATACAATTGTGTCTGGTCAGACCATGACGTGGTAATATTGGTGGTTGACTTTTCGTACTCGGGAAGCACTAGGTGTTCCTGGAGACTGCCGGAATATTTGCTTTCCGAAACCCAAATCCCTAAATGGGAGAAGGAAATAGAACATTTCCTGCTTATAAACGATGAAGAGGGCATTTCCTCCCTAACCCTATGGGCGTCACTCAAAACCTATTTGAGAGGCCTGTTCATCCAGCAGGCTGGTCAAGACAAAAGGTCCAGGGGAGCTTCGCTGGCCCAACTCTATAGTGACTATGCCAACCTGAGAGAACAGCTGAAAAAGAGTAGACCAAGTGCCCTAGTCTGTAGACTGCAGATAATTATAAAGCAAATAGCACAATTGGAGCTACAAAAAGTCCAGCGAACCCTCTCGGTTCTTAAGCAGAGGTACTATCACAAAGACGATAAGGCTGACAGATTGCTGGCACACAAGCTCAAGCAGAGATCACTCCTAAATAAAATACCATACATACGGAAGGGTGAACATAGAGTTTACGCCCCGAATGACATAGGCGAGGCCTTTGCTCAATATTATAGCCAGATCTATCAGATTTCAGAGCAAGACCATTCTCATTACGCCCCTAAGGCGAAGATTACCGAATTCCTTGAGAATTCGCAATTGCCGCATGTCCCCGAAAAATACATTGATTCCTTATCCGCGACTATCACCGTGACAGAAGTTTGCTCTGTCACCAAGGGCCTTAAACTCCATAAATCCCCGGGGCCAGATGGATACAGCGCCCTCTTTTTTAAGAGGTTTCTGACTCTTCTCGCCCCTCTTTTGACTAGAGTTTTCAACACGGCTGTAGGCTTGGGAGGTTTCCCTCCGGAGTTTCTAGAAGCTTCGATCGTCACAATCCCCAAACCGGGAAAAGACATCACCCTCTGCGAAGGCTATCGGCCAATCTCCCTCATAAACGGAGATGTGAAAATATATGCCAAGATATTGGCGACAAGGCTCAACCGAGTCCTCCCTTGCCTGATCCACCCAGATCAGGTGGGATTCACCCCTGGGCGCCAAGGTACAGACAACACCAGAAGACTCCTAAATGTTTTCTCCGAAGCAGCATCACTTGAGTTCCCATTGGTAACCCTGTCCTTAGATGCCGAAAAGGCGTTCGATAGGGTCCGATGGGATTACATGACAGAGGTGCTCCGGGCTTTCCACTTCCCTGATAGATTCATCTCTGCAGTCATGGCGCTATATACAAACCCAACCACGAGCGTACGGGGATTGGGGTTCATCTCTAGACCATTCGATATCAAGAATGGCACTAGACAGGGTTGCCCCCTGTCGCCACTACTTTTCACCCTGGTTATTGAACCTTTAGCAACCTGGCTCAGGGCCTCACCGACTATTCATAGCTTCATACTCTATGACACCCCTCATTCATTGGCACTCTTCGCCGACGACCTCATGGTGTTCCTCCCAGAGCCAGAGGATTCCCTCCCGGAATTGTTCAAGCTCCTGGCGGAGTTTTCAGCAGTGTCTTACTATAAACTGAACTACACCAAAACAGAGGCATATGCTCTAGGGCTGGCGACTCACAGGCTGGAACTCTTGAAAGAGCAATACCCCTTTAAATGGTCCATGGATAGTTTGAGACACCTGGGAATAGAGCTATCCCACGATCTCCAAATCATTATAAAGAAAAACTATGAAACCCTACTACAGGAGTTTAGAAGGACCACAGCAAACTGGAGTAGATTAGAGGTATCTTGGACGGGCCGCAATGTTGCCCTAAAGATTATGCTGCTTCCTAAGCTGACATACTTTTTTCGCTGCTTACCGGTAGCGGTTCCTACCTACTTACTCAACCACTTTAAGTTTGTCTTCACCAGATTTATCTGGAGAGGCCATTCTCCCAGAATTTCGCTATCACAATTACAGAAACCGAAAGAATGCGGAGGTCTCTCCGTAGCAAATGTAACCCACTATTACAGGGGGGCCATGCTATCGCACATTGCAGCCTGGGGAGTACGATCAAACGCCTCACAATGGTAACAAATTGAGCAGGCGTCATTACCTGCAGGGATTGAGCTGGCCGACCTGATTTGGATACCTGACCACGCGGATATCCTCAAAAGTATCTATAGCACCACTATAAAAACATGTCTGAAAAGCTGGAGAGAACTCCGCTCACATAAATCAATAGCACCTCACTCTTCGCCTATCCATTCCATGAAGGCTATACTGCAATGCCTCCCTGATTCAAGGCCTAGACGCTGGGAGAACCTGGGAATTAAGCAGATCTCTGACCTCTATAGAGGAGAACGCCTCATGTTGCCGCCAGCTGCTTTTCCAGTGGATGACTTCCCTAAGGATTTGCAATTTGAATACTTGAGAGTGACCTCCTTACTACTCTCCTGGGGATTCCCCAAGACGCGACTGCAGACTCTCACACTTTGGGAGAGACGCTGGGTGGCGGGCAAATCTATCAAAGGCTCTCTGTCCTTTCATTATAAGCTTCTCTTAGACTCCCCCCATTTTGTCAAACCGGGAGCCGTGAGGGACTGGGAGAGGGACCTGGGGGTGGTGCATCGGGATGCAGTTTGGCAACGAGCCCTCTGAGACGTAAAAATAGCAGTCCGCTGTTCAAATCTATTTGAGTTATATATAAAACTAACCCTGCGTTGGCACTGGGTCCCGACTAGGTTGCATAGGGTATTTCCCCTTAGAAGCGCAGATTGCTGGAGAGGGTGCGGGCAGAGGGGTACCCACCTACATGTGTGGTGGGATTGCCCCAAATTGAGTGCTTTTTGGAACTCTGTTGCGGATTTGCTCCGCCAGCTACAGCTGTTACAACAGTTAACTGGAGATGTTGCGCTCTTTCACCTAGGGCTTCACACACTCCAAAAAAAACCTAGAATCTTATGTACCATCATTTTGCTAGCAGCCAAACTAACCATAGCTAGACAATCGGCTAGGGACTCTCCTTTAACTCTAGCTCCAGTCCTCGAAACACTAGATTACCTGCAGAGTATGGAGGAATACTCCCTGAGAGTGGAGGCGCAATCTGACTTCTACTCCTCAGTTTGGTGCCCATGGGACGAATATCAGAGACCTAACCTGTAACCGAAAGGTAGTCGCTCTAGACCCCCTAACCTTCAGTATCCATCCCCCACCCAAGGCCCCCTTATCTGTTTACTTCCCTACTCCTCTTTTCCCCTTCTTCCTGCACTTACCCCTCCCCCTCCCATACTTATATATTTTTTTTTTCTCTCTCTCTCTCTCTCTCTCTCTCTCTACTATATGGGACAGTTTATGGTGGAGCTCCTCGGACCTTGCAACCAGTAACATTATTTATGTGTTCATATTAAACACCAAATCATTTTTATTTTCCCCTTCCCTTGTCATCCTGCAATTCCTGAACCCCGTAAACAATATCTCGCTGCCCACTGGGAGGCAAATACTTTGCTCCCCCGTGTATGCTTGATAACCTTATTTGCATATCCTGAAACTTATATTTGTTCTCAAATATCTCCTTTGCCCTTTTCAACGATGACTATTGAGTTGTTTGACTATTGAATTGCACATTACACCTTATGACCTTTTTATTCTCTCGGAAGTCTTGATCCCACAGTAGGATCGGGCAGCCATAGAGGTATTTGTGAATACTATAGTAATAAAATGAGGTGATTTGGACTGCTCACACATATCAGTCTGCTGTTTATAGTACTGTGTGTATTCTCCCACTACAATGTAAATTCTGTTTGTACCTGTAATGCACTACCTGTTGTCTGATATGTATTGTTCTGTTACTGTTTACTGCCTCAATAAAAAAAAAAAAAAAAAAAAAATTAAAAAAAAAAAAAGTTTATTTCCAGATTGCATTTACCCGGGGTTCCGGTAATTGGGGCGGTCTCTTGTCAATCCGCTTACCTGGATTCCACCAGGTATAAGTTATGTTGTTTAGTAGTCATCGTTAAGGAAACTCCTTTGATTCTTTTAAGTGTGCACACTCTTAATCCTCTGTTGGTTTGTGCTCCTACCGTCTACCCAGAATTTCAATGGATTCACTTTAATCTGGCGTGGCGGTCCTGGGAGCAGAAGTGTCTCTGTCTCTCAAACAAGCCGGATCAGGTCTGGTCTACGCGTTTCAGCTCTCCAGGGAGCCTTTGTCAAAGCTAAGTCTAACCCTAACACTAACACCCCCCTAAATTAAATATAATTGAAATTTAACTAAATAAAATAAATCTTATTAACTAAAGTATTCCTATTTAAAGCTAAATACTTACCTGTAAAATAAACCCTAATATAGCTACAATATAAATAATAATTATATTGTAGCTATTTTAGGATTAATATTTATTTTACAGGCAACTTTGTATTTATTGTAACTAGGTACAATAGCTATTAAATAGTTAATAACTATTTAATAGCTACCTAGTTAAAATAATTACAAAATTACCTGTAAAATAAATCCTAACCTAAGTTACAATTAAACCTAACACTACAAAATCAATAAATTAATTAAATAAACTACCTACAATTATCTACAATTAAATCAACTAAACTAAATTACAAAAAAAGCAAACACTAAATTACAAAAAAAAACACACTAAATTACAAAAAATAAAAAAAGATTACATGAATTTTAAACTAATTACACCTACTCTAAGCCCCGTAAAAAAATAACAAAGCCCCCCAAAATAAAAAAATGCCCTACCCTATTCTAAAATAAAAATTAAACAGCTCTTTTACCTTACCAGCCCTTAAAAGGGCCTTTTGCGGAGCATGCCCCAAAGAAAACAGCTCTTTTGCATTTAAATAAACATACAATACCCCCCCCCAACATTACAACCCACCACCCACATACCCCTAATCTAACCCAAACCCCCCTTAAAAAAACCTAACACTAAGCCCCTGAAGATCTTCCTATCTTATCTTCACCACGCCGGGTATCACCGATCCGTCCAGAAGAGGGTCCGAAGTCTTCATCCTATACAGCAAGAAGAGGTCCAGAAGAGGGTCCGAAGTCTTCATCCTATCCGGCAAGAAGAGGGCATCCAGACCGGTAGACATCTTTATCCAGGCGGCATCTTCTATCTTCTTCCATCCGGCGCGGAGCGGGACCATCTTGAAGCAGCCGACGCGGATCCATCCTCTTCTTCCGGCGACTCCCGACGAATGAAGGTTCCTTTAAGTGACGTCATCCAAGATGGCGTCCCTCGAATTCCGATTGGCTGATAGGATTCTATCAGCCAATCGGAATTAAGGTAGGAAAAATCTGATTGGCTGATTGAATCAGCCAATCAGATTCAAGTTCAATCCGATTGGCTGATCCAATCAGCCAATCAGATTGAGGTTTTTGAGGCGGGAGTGAGGCGGTTTAGGGGTTAATACATTTATTATAGTAGCGGCGAGGTCCGGTCGGCAGATTAGGGGTTAAAAAGTGTAGGTAGGTAGCGGCGACGTTGGGGAGGGTAGATTAGGGGGTAATAAATATTATGTAGGGGTCGGCGATGTTAGGGGCAGCAGATTAGGGGTACATAGGGATAATGTAGGTTGTGGTGGTGTGCGGTCGGCAGATTAGGGGTTAAAAAAATTAATTAGAGTGGCGGCGATGTGGGGGGACCTCGGTTTAGGGGTACATAGGTAGTTTATGGGTGTTAGTGTACTTTAGAGCACAGTAGTTAAGAGCTTTATGAACCGGCGTTAGCTCATAAAGCTCTTAACTCCTGACTTTTTTCTGCGGCTGGAGTTTTGTCGTTAGAGTTCTAACGCTCACTTCAGCCAAGACTCTGGCATTAGAAAGATCCCATTGAAAAGATAGGATACGCAATTGACGTAAGGGGATCTGCGGTATGGAAAAGTCGCGGCTGGAAAGTGAGCGTTAGACCCTTACCTACAAGACTCTAAATACCAGCGGTAGGCCAAAACCAGCGTTAGGACCCCCTAACGCTTGTTTTGACGGCTAACGCAGAACTCTAAATCTAGGCGTAAGTTATTTTACAACTTGCAATACCTGCGCAACCCTAAATGCTCAAAACCCTTTACGCGTGCAGTGTTTTTGCCGTTGCAAAAAACAGATTTGCAGCGCAACTTGTAATCTTGTCCATAGAAAATACATTACAAAGTACACTTACACTCATAATAACACCATCTAATAAAAATATTTTAAAAAAAAAAAACATTGCAGAAAAAAAGGCAGTCAAAGGGACTTAACATTGAGATACATACATATACATCTCTAAAGATGTGTAGGTATGCATTTATAAATGTCTAAATGTGATGTATTTATGTATTTAGATGTGTATATATATATATATATATATTTACAGATGTATATACACATATAAACACATAAATACATATGTATACATAGCTAGACATATATAAGTGCATTGGAGCCCTTTGCAGTTCAGTAGATGAAAATATGTAAAAGCAATTGTATAAAGTGTTATAGTGCGTATTTACTGTAAATATTTCACATTTGAATGTTCATCACATAACAGAATATGTTCTATGTATTTCTAAATAGACATTCCAAAATAGATATTCTGTACATATCTATACCTATATATAATCATGTATATGTATATATATATATATATATATATATATATATATACAGTAGATATAGATATTAGGTATAGATATATATACCGTATATAAATATGTATTTATGAATAAATAGAACATTTTCTCTTATGTGCAGAACATTGGAATGTGAAATATTCATATTTTCATGTTGGCTTAGCACACATGAGAATATGAGATCAGGTTTGCGCGCGAGTAGGGTAGTTTTTTTTTTCCTCTACTTTTTTTTTGCTCTATTGACTTCTATGGGGGAATAGGTTATCGCGCATGTGATATTGTAAGTTGCTTTGGGTTAACGCGAGATCGATAACTTTTTACTTACAACTCATAATATCAGCGCAACCTGACGCGCACAAAAGTTTACTTCTAGCACAATTAGTGCTCTAGTGAAAGCAATAAATAGCGCTCCACTAAATAGCACTCCAATCTCAGGAAAATATTCAAGGAGACTACACAATCCTTTTTTTCAAATTAAAAGAAAATAATAAACATTTCCAATACTAGATTTCAGTCATGCTGTCAAGAGCCAAACAGCTTAAGTGTTAAACGGAGGACCAGCTGCACAAATCCTCAGGACTTTTTCTTGGTTTATATAAAAACAAAAAAATCAGACATGGGCATAGACACATTGGGGCCAGTTAGGGTACCAATCATATATCAATATGGCCGGTCGCACCCCTTATGCATGACCAATTCCCTGTATGCTGGTTTGCACTCATTAGTTTCTTTTCCAGAAGTTGACTTCCCCCTCTATGTTGAAACTATGGGGTCTCCTGGTTTTCAATTTGAAAATCCAAAAAGCTTCACGCAGCATCAACCAGGAGGATTCCAAACACACTCAATCACCTGCCATGACAGTGATGACACATCGCCCCATGTACAGATTTAAAATGATTTGAAAGGCCAGAGCATTCATCATCGTGGGAGATGTCATTGAGGTGCTCCCTTATTCTGGAGTGTGCCTCCCTAGTTGTGCAACCAACATATTGCCCATTACACAATGAGCACTCTACCAAGTACACCACAAAAGTGGGGCCCTACAATTGGTGCAACTGGTGAGGTCAAAAACCCTGTTTGATTGGAAATTAGAGGCAACTTTGCAGTGTTGACATGCTATGCACTTGGAATAATGGCATTTAAAGTGTCGTTTGACATTTAGCCAGCTGCTGCCGGTCTTAATCCTACTCCTTAACATACTAGGAGCCACCAAATTACCTATAGTGCATGCACGTCTCCATACAAAGTTGCATCCCTTCGATACGTATTCCTTCAGACTGTCCTCGGCTGTCAATATAGGTAAATGTTTACTGACTATTTTGTAGATATCATTAAATTGCAGACTGTAAGTCGTGACTAATGTTGGTCTGAGTGCGTCATAACCTCTTCTATTTTTGTTGGGTATATTAGGGACGTCCCTTAACATGGTATTCCGATCTAGTCTACTGACTTCCAGGTGATCTCTATTAATCACTTTCTGTGAGTAACCTCTCAGAAGCGATTTGAGTATTTTACTTTCTCTATTGCTTCAGGAGCAGTTCCTTCTTATTCTCATTAACTGCCCCTTGGGAACCTCAAACCCTGTGTGATGAGGGTGGTTACTCCTGGCATGAAGCAAAGAGATGGATGTGATGGGTTTGCGATACAGAGTAGTGAGAATTCTCCTACTTGATGTATCTCCCATCAATTTGACATCCAAATAGGGTATAGTGTCAGTTTCAATCTCAATAATAAACATATCCAATACTGTCGGCATCTATCATTGCACAAGCATTTCTAGTGAAATGCTTGTGCAATTTCATCCCCTGCAGATTCGCGGCAGGTTGTGTAAATCAACTTGATCGTATCCGATAGGGCTGATTGCTGTCCGCCGTCTCAGAGGCAGACGAGTTAAGGAGCGGTGGTCTTATGACCGCTGCTTCTTAACTCCTGTTTCCAGCGATCTGGAAACTACGGGGGTAGGTTGCAGCATCCACTGCTTGTTAAATCTATTCCTTTGCCTTTAATTGAGAATAGCAAAATATCCACGTAGTAACCAGCTCTTAAAGGGACATGAAACCCAGCATTTTTCATTTAGGATTCAGATAGAGAATAAAATTTTAAACAACTTTCTAATTTACTTCTATTATCTCATTTGTTTCATTCTCTTTGTATAATTTGTTGAAGGAGCAGCAATACACTACTGGTTTCTAACTGAACACATGGGTAAGCTAATTATAATTGGTATATATATACATATGCAGCCAATAATCAAACGCTAGAACCGTGCTGATGGTTAAAGGCTGAGATTGCCAGCAGTTTGTCCCAATGGTCATCGTATATGACCACAGCTCAAGGTTCTGCTCAGCGTTGGGCTCTTTCACGCACCCGGCCTCCCAGAAGTCACAGCTCTGTAAACAGAAATAACTTGTTATTATAAGGTATTGCAACAAACAACGAAGGAACACAGTGATCCTTAAAAAGAAGTTTCTTCTTTATTCAACAATTTGGTAAGCAACAGAGCTTTAAAATCAAATATGCAGGTATGTCATGACAAGGCTTTAATCTGCCCTACATGTTTTGGCTATTCCTGCCTTATTCATGGACATGATTGGTTTCCACTACCTCTGCCCTATATACGATACACTCTTATCCTATTGGATAATACTGACACACCTTAGAAAATTTGATAATTAACCCCTTGAGTGACAGATAATTATAAACAGTGACTTTGCCTAATGTTGCTTTCTCGCTTGGCTATTTGTAAAGTTATATTATTTAGCAATGATATAATCATAATGTATATTTAATTTCAAAACCATTACAATATAAATCCTTCAATGCTTAACCTTATTTTACCATACTAGGTTACTATCATCTGATACCACAGATAATAATAGATCTCAAACTGGACATGTTATCTATTATTAACTGTTGTAGTACCCCCAACAACATGCGCTCATACCTCTTCACCTACACATAGTAAAACTATTGTATTAATGATGTACTACTTAATTTAGCCACAAGGAGTTATCTATTCTGAATTGTAAATATACCTATATTTAAGCCTATATTATATGTTATAAATTGCAATTAAATTGCTTAATAACTAGTAAATCATTGACGGTTAATAATCAAAATATCCCTTCCTAAACAAAGGGACATATGCAGCTAAAAAATGTGTAGAAGAGGAACTATACTTTTCCTTCAAATTAATGTGATGAGGCATGTGCGCATAGTTAGGGTACCAATCATATATCAATATGGCCGGTCGCACCCCTTATGCATGACCAATTCCCTGTATGCTGGTTTGCACTCAGTTTCTTTTCCAGAAGTTAATGACATCCCCCTCTATGTTGAAGCCATGGGGTCTCCTGGTTTTCAATTTGAAAATCCAAAAAGCTTCACGCAGCATCAACCAGGAGGATTCCAAACACACTCAATCACCTGCCATGACAGTGATGACACATCGCCCCCATGTATAGATATAAAATGCTTCAAAAGGCCAGAGCATTCATCATCGTGGGAGATGTCATTGAGGTACTCCCTTATTCTGGAGTGTGCCTCCCTAGTTGTGCAACCAACATATTGCCCATTACACAATGAGCACTCTACCAAGTACACCACAAACGTGGCCCTACAATTGGTGCAACTGGCGAGGTCAAAAACCCTGTTTATAGTTTTTAATTGGAAATTAGAGGCAACTTTGCAGTGTTGACATGCTATGCACTTGGAATAATGGCATTTAAAAGTGTTGTTTGACATGTAGCCAGCTGCTGCCGGTCTTAATCCTACTCCAACATACTAGGAGCCACCAAATTACCTATAGTGCATGCATGTCTCGATACAAAGTTGAATCCATTTGATACTGTTGGTGATAAACTCACCCTGGACTGAATAACTTCTTCAGACCAAGACAGGTTAAAAAGAGTTTGTTTATTGATTACACACTGCAGTATGGAGAGAAACAATACAACGTTTTCTCTGGGGGGGGGGGTCAGTCCCCTTCCCAGGTATTTATACATTCCACATCTAGGCTATTTACAGCTTATGATTAGCTAGTTAAAAAAATGCAAGGGTTTTAACAAATATGGTTACAACATAAGTAAATAACAGTTCTACACGTCAGAATTGTAGGTTTTACTGTGTTTGAACATACATCAAGAAAAAGGCAAAGGTCAGGGATGAACGAGTGTCTACTTTTGATGATACATTCCCTATGTTTACAATGAGTTGTGTACATACATTCATATATTTGGCCTATCAAGATAACCAGGACTTAAATGTTTACTGATACTAGCTGGAATGCAAGAACTTAAGGATAGAAAAAGATTAGATTTAGAAAAAATAAACAGACACACTCAGAACTAGCTACATTTTATAGCCCCATTAACCAGACTGGCCTCTCCTGACTAATAATACCTGCATACAAATTAACCCATTCAGACCTCACAAGGCACTGCAAAAAACAGAGACAGATATGGCTTATTATTTTCAACAGTCCCTCCTCTGATGCTGTTTAACTCTGTGACAAAAGCATCAAACAGCAATATGATTTAGTCAGGTGAACTCCATCTCAAACTGCAGTGCAGAGTTGCCGTGGTCATTGCAATGGGGCACATGTGGGGCTGAATCTTCACAGGAGGGCATCAGTCTGCTGGTTGCTGGGTTGACAAGGCTGCAGAGCTTGTGTAGCATTAGTTTGAGACAGATTACTATGAGAGAAAGAAAAACAAATAGTACGACAAAGATTAGCAAAACTTGCAGTATCTGTACCCCCAATTTTCCCAGCCATCCTGACAGGCCAAAAGTTAAATCAACATCAAAACCATTGAACTTAATGTCATGCAGTTTTCTCATGTTAACCTGTAATTTAGTAATTTGATCAAGATCATCCTGTACTGCTACACTGGAATCATTAATAAAAACACAGCATTGAGCCCCTATTAAAGAGCATGCTCCGCCCTTAGCAGCTAACATGATATCTAAGGCTTGGTGGTTTTGCAGGGCCACAAGACGTATTTGTTTCTGTTCCTGGTTTAACAACTGTAAAGAATGGTGTGTTGAGTTAAAAATGTCATCTAATATGTCCATGAGGAGATTTAATTTATGCTGCAGTTGGACAGTACCATACCAGGGGAGTATGCCCATGTAAACTCTATCACCTATATCAGTACGGACAATGAGATCAGAATTATCTGAATTTTTTACCTTGGAACCTGCAATCTCACGTTTATTACGCAAACGCCCTTCAGGTAGGGTTTGTGTGCTATATAGGGCTGGGATAATAACACCTAAGTAACAAGTACTCCTCCATGCACATGGCATACTCTTGTAGGCCCAGCAGCCGCATAGAAAATACAAACTGTCAATTAACATCCATGATTGGGAAGGATTACAGTTAGGATTTGAAAAAGGAAATTTTAATGGGATTGCAGAAAACCATGATGTAAGAAGATCCCTGTATAGAGTGGAGTTCCCTATGGTTGAATTATATTGCCAGTTGTGGAAATCATTAGTGACATAGCCCTCAGAGACATTGAAACAATGATTTAGGAGGGGGGAACAATTAGGTTTGTTAGGGCAAATATGTCTGGGGTGGTAGTACTGTACAGTAAACATTCCCTTTGGTTTGTCTATGAGGGACACTAGTGGGGCCCCAGGTTTATGGTTAGTAATCTGTAGGTCCCCATGTCTTACAAAATCTGCTAAAGGAATTCTTTCTATTTTTCCTTCACGGGGTGTATAAAAAGAATGCAGTTTACCAACACCCTTTTTAATTAAAGCTATAAGAGTTTCATTAAATAGAGGGACACCAATATAGGGATACCCAGAATCATGGCTATGTGGTATGAATCCACATATCCAGCTGGCACCTGTACCTTCAGTGTGGTGGTAATAGGCTTTGGCAGTAGCAATAAATGAGTTGTCCTGTTCCCATGGGGTAGTGTGGCAGACGTAACTGGGAAAAGTGAGAATACCCAGAATCAAGAAAGGGTACATGATGGGTTTTTATACACATATAACACAATTAAACAGTGATAGAATAAACAAATTATACCAAAAAGGACTGTTATTATCTAAGTGACTATTAGAAGGTTTATAAATCAGGGATTTTTCTTTACACTCTAGCAAACATCACCAGAGTGTAAGTACAGCATACAGGAATAATAGCAAGTAAAAATGAGTCAGATCTCAGGAAATAGTCAAGCACTGTCAAAGAATAATGCTTCCCAAAGGCTCAGTCTTTTTGGACTTCCTTGCCAGTGATAGGATCAGTCTGTGGTGGCACCAATTTACAATGAGATACGTGGATCCACGATTTAACTTCTGCAACTTTAACGGCTGTATGCGTGATAAGTAGTACACGGAAAGGTCCCTTCCATTTTGGCTGTAGAGCTTTTTTTCTGGAAAAACTTTTAACCGTTACGAGATCACCAGGTGAGATGGCATGCACTGCACGATTATCGTCCTGTGGCTGGGCAGCACGTACCAGGATATGGAGAGACTTAAGTATTGATGTTAGTTGCATGCAATAGTCTCTAATAGCATCATCACATATATTATGATCTTTACAGCCTATTTGTTTCTGAGCAAATGTTAAACCAGCATTCATTGGTCTACCTAGGAGAATCTCATGAGGTGACAATTTGTGTTAACAGTTTGGAGTGGAACGCATTGCCATTAATGCCAGAGGCAAGGCATCCAGCCATTTCAATTTTGTTTCCTCACAGATTTTTGCCAATTTGTTTTTCAGAATGCAATTAGCTCTTTCAACTACACCAGCACTCTGAGGATGATGTGAGCAATGCAAATGATATGGGATGTATAAGGCTTTAGCCACCTCCTGTACTATCTGTCCTGTAAAGTGTGTACCCTGATCTGAGTATATATGTTGGGGTAGGCCATACCTAGGAATAAGCTCCTGGAGCAATTTTTTTGCTACTGTCCTAGCATCAGCCGATGCACAGGGATATGCTTCTACCCAATTTGTGAATGTGTCTATTATTACTAATACATATTTGTAATGAAGTACTTTAGGCAGTTCAATAAAATCCATTTGCAAATTGACAAAAAGTCCCCAGGGGCAAGGTGGGTGATTAAGCCGTACTGGTTTCACAGGTTTTCCTACATTATGCCGTAAGCATACCACACAGGCTGAACACACTGCATCTATCACCTGTCTCAGCCCAGGTGACCACCAATGGGAAGAGATGATACCATACATAGCTTCTTTATTAACATGAGAGATACCATGAGCAAGCCGCACTATGTAGGGCATGAGAGAAGTGGGAAGGGCTGGGAGTTTGTTAGGACCATACCAGTTATTACCTTCTAATGTGGCCCCTAGGTTGCGCCACCTTTCTATTTCTTCCTGCAGCAGGTTGTCATAATATGCCTCTAAACAAACTAGTGGACCGTCTCTCTCTTCTTGGGTGGGGATGCTGGGATAAACTGTTAGAATGTCTAGGGCTGCTGACTTTGCCACCTTATCAGTATAAGCATTTCCCTTGCTTATTGTGTCAGTTCCCTGTGTGTGCGCTGCTGTTTTAATGACTGCAATCATTTTTGGAAGCAAAAGAGCCTGTAAGAGCCCTCTCACATACTTAGCATTCTGAATAGGGGTACCTGCTGCTGTTATAAACCCTCTAAGTTTCCACAATGCTCCAAAATCATGCACTACCCCAAAGGCATAGCATGAGTCTGTGTAAATGTTTACAGATTTATCTTTTGCAATGATGCAGGCGCGAGTTAAAGCTTCCAGTTCTGCTACCTGTGCTGAGTTTATACCCATGGGTCCCATTTCTACCACCTCAGTGTCAGAAACAACTGCATATCCTGCTACTCTTGTCCCTTTTTCTGTACAATAACAAGAACCATCTACATATAACAACAAGTCAGGGTTTTGTAAAGGGGTTTCTTGTAAGTCTGGGCGAACTGTTTCTATTATGTCTGTAACCTCTACACAGTCATGGTATTCACCCTCCTCTTGTAAGATGGGTAACAGAGAGGCTGGATTTAAAGGTGGACAGCGAGATATAGTTATATTCTCGATCCCGGTCAGTATGCACTCATATTTTGTGAGTCGGGCATTAGATATTTGTGTGGAGTTGCGCATGAGGAGTGTCTGTACTGCTTGTGGTACTTTTACATTCAAGGGATGTCCCAATACTAAATTCTGACATGAGTCTGTTAGTAAAGCAGCAGCTGCCACTGCACGCATACAAGCGGGAAATCCCAAAGCCACCCTGTCTAGTGCTGTGCTGAAATATGCTATAGGTCTTTGTTTGCCCCCATGTGACTGAGTGAGAACTCCTACAGCATGGCCATTATGTTCATGACAGTACAAGGTGAAAGGAATAGAGTATGCAGGCAAACCTAATGCTGGAGCACTGGAGAGACTTTTCTTTAGTGCTGTGAAAGCATTCTCACATTCCTTTGACCAAGGGAGGGGCTGTGTTACTCCTTTACGTGTAAGTGCCTGCAGAAGTGCAGCTAGTTCTGAGAAATCAGGAATCCACTGTCTACAATATCCTGCCATTCCTAGGAATGCTCTAACACCCTTTACTATGGTTGGACGTGGGGCTTGTAATATAGGTCCTATTCGGTCCTGACTCAACTTTCTTGTGTGATGGGTAATGAGGTGTCCTAAGTATTTTACCTCTACCTTCACTACCTGTAACTTCTTTTTATTTACTTTATGTCCCTTGTCTGCCAAAGTTTTGAGCAGTGTTAGCGTGTCTTCTAAACACTGCTTCTGTGTGGGTGCAGTGACCAGTAGGTCATCCACATACTGAATTAGGAATGTTCTTTGGGTGGTTTGGACATCTTTCAGATCCTTAGCTAAAATCTTAGTGAATATAGCTGGACTCTCAGTGTAACCTATTGGGATACGTTGATATGTATATTGTTTTGGGGGGCCAGACCCTAGAGTGTAGGTGAATGCAAATAGGTACTGGCTGTCAGGGTGCAATGGGATACTAAAGAATGCAGAGCTCAGAACTATCACTGAAAAATATTTGGCATCTTCTGTTATGGATGACATTATGGTAGCGGGATTGGGCACAACTGGGAAAGATGCTTTAACAAGTGCATTCAATGCCCTTAAATCCTGCACAAACCTGTACACAGGGGGGTTAGTATGTGGTTTGCAAACTGGGAGAATAGGAGTATTACAGGGGCTTACAGTTTCTTTAAGAACTCCTTGTTTCAGCAATTGCTGTATTATAGGTTTAATACCTTCACTGGCCTCTTTACTTAGGGGGTACTGAGGAATGCAGGGTAATTTGGCATTGTCTTTGAGTTCAATAACAATGTCCCCTGCTGATTTTATTAATCCCACATCATCACTCTCTTTAGCCCATAGGGATTCTGGCAATTGATCAAATTTAGGAGGGAGAGAAAAGTCACCAATGCTTTCTTCTTGTTGTTCCAAGGCAGCGTATACGCTGTCTTGCTTCCCTCCAGGCACATCGAGGAAGACTCCATCTGGTGTACAGTATACTGTACACCCTAGTTTACACAATAAGTCTTTCCCCAGTAAATTTATTGGGCAGGTTGGACTTAACAAAAAGGCATACTGCTCTGTTAAAGGATCCACAGTTACACTCAGGGGTTCTGAAATGTGGTGTGGAATACTCTTATTTCCAACTCCAGTAATCATTAAGGGCTTTTCATCTGACATTTTTATATGAGAGGACAATTTACTAGACAAAGTGGATATTGCACCCCATTTATCGCTATATCTACAAGGGGTTCTGTGCCTTTTCTAACAGGAACGGAAACAAAAGTATGTGTGTCAACTAGTCAATCATAGTTTGCATATTTCTCAGGGTTAAATAGACCCTTGTCCTCCTCTCCCCCCTCCCTTTTACCTGCAGCTCTTGTGTCTGTGTTTTTGTCCTGCTGGAGTGACCAGCAATCTTTTATCATGTGTCCCACCTTCCCACAGTTAAAACATTTGATTCTTTTACCTCTTTCTCTCTTTTCCTTATTTGTCATCCGAGTTTTATTTAAATCTGTGTGTTGGGCATAGTAAATTGTTTGCATTTTAGCTGCTTCTTCCTGTGCCTGCATCAGTTTATGTGTCTTATTCTGTTCTTTTTCCTCAAGTTCTCTATATACTTGACCAGCTGCTGTTCTCACTATTTGCAAGGACTGACTCTGCCAACCCAGTAATGATACCCGCAATTGTTGTGCCACCGTTGGAAGTAAACCCTGCAAAAAAGCACTGACAACTAGTGGGGTGGCATTTCCCTCAACATCCTCAATGCCCCCATACTGTTTTATAGCTACTAGGCTCTCTTCTGCAAATTCATCTGGGGTCTGATCCTTTCTTTGTTTCATACTATTAATTCTGCCCCAGTTCACCTCAATTTTAAAAGTATTTTGGATTAGAAAATGTGTATACCACATACCCAATTTTGTTGTATCTCTTTCATCACGCAGACTGATCCAATTGGGGGTAGCACGATTAACTGCATCCCCCCAATTGTAAGGATCTGCATCATATCTGGCAATGAACTTAGTTCGCTCTGAAGGGGTCAAAACTGACTCCATCAGTTGCCATATATCCCTAGTTGTCGGAGAATACGAGGAGCATACTATTCTTAATCTTTTTGCAAATTCTTGGGGATTTGTGGTGGCGGAAGGGAAATTACTCTGCATAGACATTATGTCCTGGCGGGTCCAGGGTAAGTGTATTCTCCTAACTTCTCCCTCTTCACTGTGGGATACCTCTCTTAGGGGAGCTATTAAGTGACTACTCATCCCCCCTTCATCACTACTGTCTGAATAGCTTGATGTGGGACTCTCACCCCCAGCCTGTTTATGTAGTAATTTAGCAATGTTGTTGGGAACTACTGTGTTAGCTAGTTTGTGTGATACAGTTCTATGCCTGTTAGAGTGCCTAACTGATGTTTCAGCTTGTGGTTCAGGAGCAGTTGGTATTTCAGCTTGATATATTGGCTCTGCATCTTGGGGAGGCAGTTCAGGATATATGCTATGTGCCTGTATGATTGTCTGTTCTATTATAGGATCTGGTTCACAATAAGAAGGAGGTTTTTTTGTTTTTGTTTTTTTCTTTCTCTTCCCTTACTGGGAGATTTAATTCTAATTTTTTAATTTATTTTTGATAATTATCCTCTAGTGAAGCCTTTAGCGACTCACGCTGTCTTTTTACTGCCTTAGTATTCCATTTAAAATATGCTTTCCACTCTTCTGATGTAGGGCTATCCCTTTTTTTTTAAACCTCTGTTAAAACATTAATTAAGGCATTTATTTTTTCTATGTTCCAAGAGCCACCCTCTGACCATATATTGGACCCTTTATTTTGAGTTAGTCAGCACCATTTAGTATGATTTAGTAGCACTGCGGAATCTGTTGGCGCTCTACAAATAACCGATAATAATAATAATAATGATATGTATTACAAAAAGGACCATGGTGTTGATTCATATATTCTGCTGGGGAACCCTTTGGCCATTTAGGATTATTGGAACACCCTTTAGAGGAGCTATGTCCCATTTTGAATTGACTATTTATTTTACTATATATATATATATATATATATATATATATATATATATATATATATATATATATATATTTTAAATGTCACTTGGGGTTTTTACTTATAATTTAGCACAAATTCTAAAAAAAAACTAAAACAATAAAACCAACAAAACAGAACAAAAGAGAATTGTATTGTATCAGGGGAACCTTCACCCCAACCTGGCAACGCTGCAAAACGTGTCTGCCAAGGCGACACTACATAACATGCCTGCCCTTAAATGACCGCTGCAGTCTTACGGCTACCCAGGATAGCCCCTTCAGAAGACTAACAATATTTTCTTCACTGGGAATAGTATCAGTGCTCATACAAGAAATAAAGCTGTCTAATCAGGACTAATCCAGGAGGTTTTCCTAAACAAATAATCAGGTAACAGGTAACTATGTTTCCTCTTAGGGTGTCTGCCAGGTCACAGTTTCAGATATAGGTTTGTCACAGTTCCCCTTGCATTCAAACACTGACTGGTTAACGTCTGGTGGGACTTGCAGTCATGTTGGGGCGGCTAGAACTGTAAACCCAGTTTCCTAATCCCAGTTGCCTTTAAATAGACACCCTCCTAGGTCACAAGTTTTAACTTTTTTACAAAAAACAATTTACACAATACAACACATAACATTAATAAATCAATAAACAAAGCCTCTTAGGATAGCGTCACCCAGAACGCCAAACAACTCTGACCCCTTACCCAGAGACACTCAATTACTGTTAAATTAAAAACAAAAATGTTCTTACCATTCAGAAGACCAGTCTAAATTGAGTGTCCCTGGAGCAGAAAGTCTTTGCCCCTTGGACTGCTGTCTGAGATTTTGCCCTCCTGCCGACTACGCCATGTGTTGGTGATAAACTCACCCTGGACTGAATAACTTCTTCAGACCAAGACAGGTTAAAAATAGTTTGCTTATTGATTACACACTGCAGTATGGAGAGAAACAATACAAAGTTTTCTCTGGGGGGGTCAGTACCCTTCCCAGGTATTTATACATTCCACATCTAGGATATTTAAATTTAGCTAGCTAAAAAAATGCAAGGGTTTTAACAAATATGGTTACAACATAAGTAAATAACAGTTCACCACGTCAGAATTGTAGGTTTTACTGTGTTTGACCATACATCAAGAAAAAGGCAAAGGTCAGGGATGAACTAGTGTCTACTTTTGATGATACATTCCCAATGTTTACAATGAGTTGTGTACATACATTCATATATTTGGCCTATCAAGATAACCAGGACTTAAATGTTTACTGATACTAGCTGGAATGCAAGAACTTAAGGATAGAAAAAGATTAGATTTAGAAAAAATAAACAGACACACTCAGAACGAGCTACATTTTATAGCTCCATTAACAAGACTGACCTCTCCTGACTAATAATGCCCGCATACATATTAACCCATTCAGACCTCACAAGGCACTGCAAAAAACAGAGACAGATATTGCTTATTATTTTCAACAATACATATTCCTTCAGACTGTCCTCGGCTGTCAATATAGGTAAATGTTTACTGACTATTTTGCAGATATCATTAAATTGCAGGCTGTAAGTCATGACTAATGTTGGTCTGAGTGCGTCATAACCTCTGTAAATCTTATGCGATACAAAAAAGTTTTACAAAACACACTGGGCAAGATTAAAAATCGTGTGATATGGTCTTTTCGCAAATCAATTTTCATTGCCCTGATATAACAAGTCTTGAAAAATTGCAATTGCACGTACAACAATCCTTTCCGCGCTCAAAGAGCTGTAGTTAACAGTTTTCCACAACAAAAAAGTTTCACGAAACATTTTGAAAATACATTACAAAGTAAAGTTACACTCTTATTAATGCTTTCTAATAAAAAATATTTTAAAAATATAATGCACACAAAAGTTATAAGGGCACAAATATTTTACATTGACATAGATACAGATACATTGATAAAGATGTATTTGTATGTATATATATATATATATATATATATATAGCATGGGTTGGCCAGGAAGAAAGCCTCAGGATTGTAGTCCTGAACTAAAGACAGGGAATTCAGCACTCTTTTAAAAAAAACAGCTCAAATCACTCTAATTAATCACAAATGCAAAATTTAATTGAGGGATAGCGCCCCCCCCACTTCAAAAAGGCACACACAGGCTGTAAAAAGTTTAGTAATACATTTATAGGAAATTATATACAAGTAAAGTGCAGAAAGCCTTATGAAAAATGAAACAAAAAATCAAAGAATAAACAAAATAAAATAAACCTGACCGGTCAGGGGTCCATGCATTTGTCACTAGCGAAACATAGACAGTATAATTTACAATAGACCATATTCAAGGTCTAGGCCTATAGGAACCCTGTCAAAAGCTCCACTCGTAAGCGTAATATATAGAGCTAAATTCTTATTAGGAAATAGACAGTGTTTTAAAAGGCCAAAAGCTGAATATTAATATCTCATAGCAAACTCGTTTCAAGAATATAGAAATATACGAGCTCTGTTAAGTATACAGCGTTTCAAGCATATACCTCAAAAGTCCACTTCAGTCACGCTACACCCAGCTGCACACAGCACCCCTGTGAGGGGGAGTAACGCTGGGCAGGTTGTCAAAGGGGATCTAAGCAGGCTGATTAGTGGATCAGTTGGATATGAACAGCGTATAATACATTCATGGAATATTGCACATTAATAGCCACTCTTGATAAAGCAACTTGTACGGCAGTGTCTCAAGCCCCACCATAAACTGCAAGGCAGAAGTATAGAAAGTCATGCAAGTTGTAAATTAAAGCCAAAGCTGTTATTATAGCAAGTTCATCATGCAGTCATGTTTGTTAGTGCGGGCCAGAACATCACCAGTCCCATGCATTCACTGTTAAAGTTCCAAATAGCAAAGGTGGTCAGCATGTATAATTAAGCAGGTACATAAGTAATGCAAATGACGTCACTTATTCAAGGTAACATCGGCAACTTCAACCGAGTGTATCAATCTGTTGTTAGCAAGGAGGTCTTATATCTGCATATTATTTATCCAATACAGTGGCTGGCAGAATTAATATTGCCATTTAGAACAGCAGCGTTCATACGACCTGTCCGTGCATTATCCTCATTTTCTTCAACACCAAATATTTCAGTGTAGGCAGATGCTGTGCATAGAGACAGCGCGGCGTCTTTGCTAGAGATTTCAATCTACAGCGGCAAATGCATGCATCATGTGACCGGCCAGCATAGCCAATGCCGACGCGCGTTTCACCCGCTCGTCTTCACTTCAGACCGGGCTTCGACAGGGCGGTATTCAGATTGCCTCATTGCGTACTCATTTATAGGAGTCATAATCTCGCCTCTGCAGGTGGGTGAAATTATTGCATGTCTTGCCCAAGCAGCCATTCCAACACCGATTACCAGACTACCTGGGATATACTTCAAAAATATAATATAAAATAATACAGCCTTCTAAATAGAAACATTTTATCTAAGATTTCAACAGTGTCAAACAGAACAGTATGACCAGATACATATGTGTACTTAGCCTATTAAAACCTGTATATGATGAATTATACACAAACATATGTATCAGATTCAATTTCATAAGGTTTCTTAAGGAGTAGAAAGAAAATAAGGGAGTATTTATACACAGAGTGTATACTATATACATAATTTATTATTTTTATTTTTATTAAAGCTGGCATACCATTGTTTTAAAGGAAACAAGCTATATCAAGTTTATCATTAAGTCCCTGTGGAATCTGGGTCTCAAGAATTGAGATCCACCTACATTCCTTACGGAGGAGGACCTTGTCATTGTCCCCTCCTCTTCCATTCTTGATGCCCCTATCGATGCCTATAAACCTTAGAGAATCAGGGTCACAGGTATGAACTTGTTCAAAGTGTTTTGCTACATTACTTTTAGGGTTTTTATTTTTTATGTCATCCCGATGCTCGGTGATTCGGTCCTTTATGGCCCTTCTTGTTTTCCCTACATAGAAGAGGGGACAACTGCAGGCAAGTAGATATATAACACCTTCGGTGTTACAATTCACAAAGTATTTGAGTTTATAGATTTTACCTGTATTTGTACTGAACTCTTTGGTTTTTAGCATGTATCTACATGCTACACACTTGCCGCAAGGAAAGTTTCCTGCAGATCTATGTTTAGTCAACCAATCCATTTGTTTAGGTTGGGACATATACTGGCTTCTCACCAGTTTGTCTTTGAGGTTGGGTGCCCTCCTAGCAGTAATATTCGGGAAGTCACCCACTTCCTGGGAAACACTAGCATCACTAATAAGCACCTGCCAGTTTTTTGCAAGGATACTCCTCAGGGTGTGCCAATGACAATTATAATCTGTAATCAGTCGTATTTTTGTGTCTTTTTTCTTAGTTTGGGGTGAGAGGAGTTTGTCTCTATCTTCATGCATTGCATGATAGAATGCTCTTTTTACAACTTTTTTAGAATAGCCTCGGTCCACAAATCTTTTTTCCATCTCAAGAACATGTTTTATATATTTTTCCTTGGTTGAACAATTTCTTCGCAACCTAAGGAATTGCCCCTTAGGAATTCCCTTTTACAAATGATTAGGGTGATGGCTTGATGCCAACAGTAGACTATTTGTCGCAGTGTCTTTGCGATAGTTTTCAGTCAACAATGTCCCTCTTTCAATCCTTACTTTGACATCTAAGAACGATATTTCTTCCCTGCTATATTGCAGAGTCAGAGAGATGTTCCTATCGTTGTCATTAAGGGTGTCAATGAATTCCTTAAGTATTTCCTCTGGACCTTCCCATACTAGGAAGACGTCGTCCACATATCTCAACCATATGTGGACATTCTTCTCAAAAATGGGATTTTGGAATACCTCATCCATCTCCCAGCTGCCCAGGTAAAGGCACGCATAAGTCGGGGCGCATGTAGCGCCCATGGCCGTGCCACGCAGTTGCTTATAGATTTTGTTGTCAAACATGAATACGTTATTTGTGAGGACAAAAACATACTGACTTTGTACTGACTTTGTGGTAAACTTGCTTACATTTGTCTTCACAAATAACGTATTCATGTTTGACAACAAAATCTATAAGCAACTGCGTGGCACGGCCATGGGCACTACATGCGCCCCGACTTATGCGTGCCTTCACCTGGGCAGAAGCCAGTATATGTCCCAACCTAAACAAATGGATTGGTTGACTAAACATAGATCTGCAGGAAACTTTCCTTGCGGCAAGTGTGTAGCATGTAGATACATGCTAAAAACCAAAGAGTTCAGTACAAATACAGGTAAAATCTATAAACTCAAATACTTTGTGAATTGTAACACCGAAGGTGTTATATATCTACTTGCCTGCAGTTGTCCCCTCTTCTATGTAGGGAAAACAAGAAGGGCCATAAAGGACCGAATCACCGAGCATCGGGATGACATAAAAAATAAAAACCCTAAAAGTAATGTAGCAAAACACTTTGAACAAGTTCATACCTGTGACCCTGATTCTCTAAGGTTTATAGGCATCGATAGGGGCATCATGAATGGAAGAGGAGGGGACAATGACAAGGTCCTCCTCCGTAAGGAATGTAGGTGGATCTCAATTCTTGAGACCCAGATTCCACAGGGACTTAATGATAAACTTGATATAGCTTGTTTCCTTTAAAACAATGGTATGCCAGCTTTAATAAAAATAAAAATAATAAATTATGTATATAGTATACACTCTGTGTATAAACACTCCCTTATTTTCTTTCTACTCCTTTAGAAACCTTATGAAATTGAATCTGATACATATGTTTGTGTATAATTCATCATATACAGGTTTTAATAGGCTAAGTACACATATGTATCTGGTCATACTGTTCTGTTTGACACTGTTGAAATCTTAGATAAAATGTTTCTATTTAGAAGGCTGTATTATTTTATATTATATTTTTGAAGTATATCCCAGGTAGTCTGGCAATCGGTGTTGGAATGGCTGCTTGGGCAAGACATGCAATAATTTCACCCACCAGCAGAGGCGAGATTATGACTCCTATAAATGAGTACGCAATGAGGCAATCTGAATACCGCCCTGACGAAGCCCGGTCTGAAGTGAAGACGAGCGGGTGAAACGCGCGTCGGCATTGGCTATGCTGGCCGGTCACATGATGCATGCATTTGCCGCTGTAGATTGACATCTCTAGCAAAGACGCCGCGCTGTCTCTATGCACAGCATCTGCCTACACTGAAATATTTGGTGTTGAAGGAAATGAGGATAATGCATGGACAGGTCGTATGAACGCTGCTGTTCTAAATGGCAATATTAATTTTGCCAGCCACTGTATTGGATAAATAATATGCAGATATAAGACCTCCTTGCTAACAACAGATTGATACACTCGGTTGAAGTTGCCGATGTTACCTTGAATAAGTGACGTCATTTGCATTACTTATGTACCTGCTTAATTATACATGCTGACCACCTTTGCTATTTGGAACTTTAACAGTGAATGCATGGGACTGGTGATGTTCTGGCCCGCACTAACAAACATGACTGCATGATGAACTTGCTATAATAACAGCTTTGGCTTTAAAGGGTCACTAAACCCAAAATCTTTCTTTCATGATTCAGATAGAACATACCAATTTAAACCATATTACAATTTACTTCTATTATTTATTTTGCTTCATTTTTTAGATATCCTTAGTTGAAGAAAAAGCAATGCACATGGGTGAGCCAATCACATGAGGTTTCTATGTGCAGCAACCAATCAGCAGCTACTGAGAATATCTAGATATGCTTTTCAGCAAAGAATATCAAGAGAATAAAACAAATGAGATAATAGAAGTAAATTAGAAAGATGTTTAAAAATGCATTCTCTTTCTAAATCATGAAAGAAAAAATGTGGGTTTCATGTCCCTTTAATTTACAACTTGCATGACTTTCTATACTTCTGCCTTGCAGTTTATGGTGGGGCTTGAGACACTGCCGTACAAGTTGCTTTATCAAGAGTGGCTATTAATGTGCAATATTCCATGAATGTATTATACGCTGTACATATCCAACTGATCCACTAATCAGCCTGCTTAGATCCCCTTTGACAACCTGCCCAGCGTTACTCCCCCTCACAGGGGTGCTGTGTGCAGCTGGGTGTAGCGTGACCGAAGTGGACTTTTGAGGTATATGCTTGAAACACTGTATACTTAACAGAGCTTGTATATTTCTATATTCTTGAAACCAGTTTGCTATGAGATATTAATATTCAGCTTTTGGCCTTTTAAAACACTGTCTATTTCCTATTAAGGATTTAGCTCTATATATTACGCTTACGAGCGGAGCTTTTGACAGGGTTCCTATAGGCCTAGACCTTGAATATGGTCTATTGTAAATTATACTGTCTATGTTTCGCTAGTGACAAATGCATGGACCCCTGACCGGTCAGGTTTATTTTATTTTGTTTATTCTTTGATTTTTTGTTTCATTTTTCATAAGGCTTTCTGCACTTTACTTGTATATAATTTCCTATAAATGTATTACTAAACTTTTTACAGCCTGTGTGTGCCTTTTTGAAGTGGGGGGGCGCTATCCCTCAATTAAATTTTGCATTTGTGATTAATTAGAGTGATTTGAGCTGTTTTTTAAAAAGAGTGCTGAATTCCCTGTCTTTAGTTCAGGACTACAATCCTGAGGCTTTCTTCCTGGCCAACCCATGCTACATTTTTTAAGGGTCTGCACCATTGTGTCTTTAACTTAAATTGAGGCTATTCTGCCTGCATGCAATAATTTAAATTAATAAATAGCTCCAAATGAATGCAATTGCGTCCCCACCATATAATTCTGTTTTTATATATATATATATATATATATATATATATATATATATATATATATATATATATATATATATATATATATATATATATATATATATATATACATTTGTACATTTACATTAATGTATTAATTTGTTTATATATGTATTGACAGACAAATATACACATATAAATACATAAATATGTATGTACACATATATAGACATATATAAAAGTGCATTAGAGCCCTTTGCTGAAAACATAATAAAACTTATTTATGCAATATTCATATTAAGTAAAGATTTTAACTATGCATTTACTGTAAATATTTCACATTTGCTAATGTGAATATGCTATGTTGTATGCACAATGGGTGTTTTTTTTTCCAACATTTTTTTTTCTTTCCATTGACTTCTATGGGGAATACAAAATTGCTATGGTGATTGCGCAATCTCGGGTGTTAGGTTTTTTTTCTCCATTGATCTCTATGCACACGCACGCAAAACACAACTTAGTTTATGCACAGTACTCAGGTAAACGCGCACACAAACTAAGTTATTTTACAACTTGCAATACCTGCGCAACCCTAAATGCTCAAAACCCTTTACGCACGCAGTGTTTTTGCCGTTGTGAAAAACAGATTATCAGCGCAACTTGTAATCTTGTCCATAGAAAATACATTACAAAGTACACTTACACTCATAATAACACCATCTAATAAAAATATATTTTTTTAAAAACATTGCAAAAAAAAAGGCAGTCAAAGGGATTTAACATTGAGATACATACATATACATCTCTAAAGATTTGTAGGTATGCATTTATAAATGTCTAACGCCTAGATTTAGAGTTCTGCGGCCAAAGGGGTGCGTTAGCTACGCATGCTTTTTTTCCCACGCACCTTTTAAATACTGCTGGTATTTAGAGTTCACAGAATGGCTGGGTTTTCAGTGCGTTAGGCTCCAAAAAGGGAGCGTAGAGCATAATTTAACGCCACTGCAACTCTAGATACCAGCGGTGATTACGGACACGGCCAGCTTCAAAAACGTGCTCGTGCACGATTCCCCCATAGAAAACAATGGGGCCATTTGAGCTGAAAAAAAAACTAACACCTGCAAAAAAGCCGCGTTCAGCACCTAACGCAGCCTGATTGTTTTCTATGGGGAAACACTTCCTACGTCTGCACCTAACACTCTAACATGTACCCAGAGTCTAAACTCCCCTAACCTTACACTTATTAACCCCTATTCTGCCGCCCCCGCTATCGCTGACCCCTGCATATTATTATTAACCCCTAATCTGCAGCTCCGTACACCACCGCCACCTACATTATAGCTATGTACCCCTAATCTGCTGCCACTAACACCGCCGACCCCTATATTATATTTATTAACCCCTAATCTGCCCCCCTCAACGTCGCCTCCACCTGCCTACGCTTATTAACCCCTAATCTACAGAGCGGACCGCACTGCTACTATAATAAAGTTATTAACCCCTAATCCGCCTCACTCCCGCCTCAATAACCCTATAATAAATAGTATTAACCCCTAATCTGCCCTCCCTAACATCGCCGACACCTAACTTCAAGTATTAACCCCTAATCTGCCGATCGGAGCTCACTACTACTCTAATAAATTTTTTAACCCCTAAAGCTAATTCTAACCCTAACACCCCCCTAAGTTAAATATAATTTAAATCTAACGAAATAAATTAACTCTTATTAAATAAATTATTCCTATTTAAAGCTAAATACTTACCTGTAAAATAAACCCTAATATAGCTACAATACAAATTATAATTATATTATAGCTATTTTAGGATTTATATTTATTTTACAGGTAACTTTGTATTTATTTTAACCAGGTACAATAGCTATTAAATAGTTAAGAACTATTTAATAGCTAAAATAGTTAAAATAATTACAAAATTACCTGTAAAATAAATCCTAACCTAAGTTACAATTAAACCTAACACTACACTATCAATAAATTAATTAAATAAAATACCTACAATTACCTACAATTAAACCTAACACTACACTATCAATAAATTAATTAAATACAATATCTACAAATAAATACAATTAAATAAACAAACTAAAGTACAAAAAAAAAAGAACTAAGTTACAAAAAATAAAAAACTATTTACAAACATCAGAAAAATATTACAACAATTTTAAACTAATTACACCTACTCTAAGCCCCCTAATAAAATAACAAAGCCCCCCAAAATAAAAAAATGCCCTACCCTATTCTAAATTAAAAAAGTTCAAAGCTCTTTTACCTTACCAGCCCTTAAAAGGACCTTTTGTGGGGCATACCCCAAAGAATTCAGCTCTTTTGCCTGTAAAAAAAAAACATACAATACCCCCCCCAACATTACAACCCACCACCCACATACCCCTAATCTAACCCAAATCCCCCTTAAATAAACCTAACACTAAGCCCCTGAAGATCTTCCTACCTTATCTTCACCTCGCCGGGTATCACCGATCGGTCCTGGCTCCGAAATCTTCATCCAACCCAAGCGGGGGCTGGCAATCCATAATCCTGTGGCTGAAGAGGTCCAGAAGAGGCTCCACAGTCTTCCTCCTATCCGGGAAGAAGAGGCGATCCAGACCGGCAACCATCTTGATCCAAGCGGCATCTTCTATCTTCATCCGATGAGGAACGGCTCCATCGTGAAGACCTCCAGCACGGATCAATCTTCTTCCTCCGACGTCCAACTGAAGAATGACGGTTCCTTTAAGGGACGTCATCCAAGATGGCGTCCCTCGAATTCCGATTGGCTGATAGGATTCTATCAGCCAATCGGAATTAAGGTAGGAAAATTCTGATTGGCTGATGGAATCAGCCAATCAGAATCAAGTTCAATCCGATTGGCTGATCCGATCAGCCAATCAGATTGAGCTCGCATTCTATTGGCTGTTTCGATCAAGATGGTTGCCGGTCTGGATCGCCTCTTCTTCCCGGATAGGATGAAGACTTTGGAGCCTCTTCTGGACCTCTTCAGCCGCAGGATTATGGATCGCCAGCCCCCGCTTGGGTTGGATGAAGATTTTGGAGCCAGGACCAATCGGTGATACCCGGCGAGGTGAAGATAAGGTAGGAAGATCTTCAGGGGCTTAGTGTTAGGTTCATTTAAGGGGGGTTTGGGTTAGATTAGGGGTATGTGGGTGGTGGGTTGTAATGTTGGGGGGGGTATTGTATGGGTTTTTTTACAGGCAAAAGAGCTGAATTCTTTGGGGCATGCCCCACAAAAGGTCCTTTTAAGGGCTGGTAAGGTAAAAGAGCTTTGAACTTTTTTAATTTAGAATAGGGTAGGGCATTTTTTATTTTGGGGGGCTTTGTTATTTTATTAGGAGGCTTAGAGTAGGTGTAATTAGTTTAAAATTGTTGTAATATTTTTCTAATGTTTGTAAATATTTTTTTATTTTTTGTAACTTAGTTCTTTTCTATTTTTTGTACTTTAGTTAGTTTATTTAATTGTATTTATTTGTAGGTATTGTATTTAATTAATTTATTGATAGTGTAGTGTTAGGTTTAATTGTAGATAATTGTAGGTATTGTATTTAATTAATTTATTGATAGTGTAGTGTTAGGTTTAATTGTAGATAATTGTAGGTATTGTATTTAATTAATTTATTGATAGTGTAGTGTTAGGTTTAATTGTAACTTAGGTTAGGATTTATTTTACAGGTAACTTTGTAATTATTTTAGCTATTTTAGCTATTAGATATTTATTAACTATTTAATAGCTATTGTACCTGGTTAAAATAAATACAAAGTTGCTTGTAAAATAAATATTAATCCTAAAATAGCTACAATATAATTATAATTTATATTGTAGCTATATTAGGGTTTATTTTACAGGTAAGTATTTAGCTTTAAATAGGAATAATTTATTTAATAAGAGTTAATTTATTTAGTTAGAATAAAATTATATTTAACTTAGGGGGGTGTTAGGGTTAGGGTTAGAATTAGCTTTAGGGGTTAAAAAATTTATTAGAGTAGTAGTGAGCTCCGATCGGCAGATTAGGGGTTAATACTTGAAGTTAGGTGTCGGCGATGTTAGGGAGGGCAGATTAGGGGTTAATACTATTTATTATAGGGTTATTGAGGCGGGAGTGAGGCAGATTAGGGGTTAATAACTTTATTATAGTAGCGGTGCGGTCCGCTCGGCAGATTAGGGGTTAATAAGTGTAGGCAGGTGGAGGTGACATTGAGGGGGGCATATTAGGGGTTAATAAATATAATATAGGGGTCGGCGGTGTTAGGCGCAGCAGATTAGGGGTACATAGCTATAATGTAGGTGGCAGCGGTGTATGGAGCGGAAGATTAGGGGTTAATAATAATATGCAGGGGTCAGCGATAGCGGGGGCGGCAGATTAGGGGTTAATAAATATAATATAGGGGTCGGTGGTGTTAGGGGCAGCAGATTAGGGGTTCATAGGGATAATGTAGGTGGCAGCGGCGTGCGGTCGGCAGATTAGGGGTTAAAAAATTTAATCGAGTGGCGGCGATGTGGGGGGACCTCGGTTTAGGGGTACATAGGTAGTTTATGGGTGTTAGTGTACTTTAGAGCACAGTAGTTAAGAGCTTTATGAACCGGCGTTAGCCCAGAAAGCTCTTAACTACTGACTTTTTTCTGCGTCTGGAGTTTTGTCGTTAGATTTCTAACGCTCACTTCAGACACAAATACCGGCGGTAGCCCAAAACCAGTGTTAGGAGCCTCTAACGCTGGTTTTGACGGCTACCGCCCAACTCTAAATCTAGCCGTAAATGTGTACAGATGTATTTATGTATTTAGATGTGTATATATATATATATATATTTACAGATGTATATACACATATAAACACATAAATACATATGAAAACATATCTAGACATATATAAGTGCATTGGAGCCCTTTGCAGTTCATTAGATGAAAATATGTAAAAGCAATTGTATAAAGTGTTATAGGGGCCTATTTACCAAGCTGTCAACCGCAAATATGCTGGAATTCCGCAGCGTAATTGTGGCGAGCCTGATTCGCCTTATTTATCAAAGGCTACAGACCAGCAAAAGTAGATTTTTGTGACGTAACATACGATCCCCCCGGTCTCAGTCCAACACAGATCGATGCTTACGTCACTACAGATGTTCCAAATGCAAATTTGGCACTATCTGACTACTTTTGCTACTTATCAAATAACTGCCAGGTACGCTCACCACTATTCCGGCCCAGAGTACCTGGTTTTCAATCCGCCGCCCTGGAGGCGGCAGATGCCATAGGAATCAATGGGAGTCTGAAATCAGTGAAAGCTCATGTTCGCTGCTGCCCAATATCCAATTGATTCCTATGGGAGAATAAAGTTACGTTTACACCTAACACCCTAACATGTACCCCAAGTCTAAACACCCCTAATCTGCCACCCCCTACACCGTCGACACCTACATTATACTTATTAACCCCTAATCTGCTGCCCTGCCACCGCCGCCACCTACATTATACTTATTAACCCCTAATCTGCCGTCCCCAACGTCGCCGCTACTATATAAAATGTATTAACCCCTTAACCTAAGTTTAACCCTAACACCCCCTAACTTAAATCTAATTTAAACAAATCTAAATAAAATTCCTATCATTAACTACATTTTTCCTATTTAAAACTAAATACTTACCTGTAAAATAAACCCTAAGATAGCTACAATATAACTAATAGTTACATTGTAGCTAGCTTAGGGTTTATTTTTTATTTACAGGCAAGTTTGTATTTATTTTAACTAGGTAGAATAGTTATTAAATAGTTATTAACTATTTAATAACTACCTAGCTAAAATAAATACAAAAGTACCTGTAAAATAAAACCTAACCTAAGTTACACTAACACCTAACACTATAATTAAATAAATTAACTAAATTAAATACAATTAACTAAATTATATACAATTATCTAAAGTAAAAAAACAAACACTAAATTACAGAAAATAATAGATATTTAAACTAATTACACCTAATCTAATAGCCCTATTAAAATAAAAAAGCCCCCCCCCCCAATAAAAAAAACCCCTAGCCTAAACTAAACTACCTTAAAGGGCCTTTTGCAGGGCATTGCCCCAAAGTAATCAGCTCTTTTACCTGTAAAAAAAATACAAAACAACCCCCCCCAACAATAAAACCCACCACCCACACAACCAACTCCTTAAATTAAATAATATCTAAAAAACCTAAGCTCTCCATTGCCCTGAAAACGGCATTTGGATGGGCATTGCCCTTAAAAGGGCAGTTAGCTCTTTTGCAGGCCCAAATCCCTAACCTAAAAATAAAACCCACCCAATACACCCTTAAAAAAAGTTAACACTAACCCCCTGAAGATCGACTTACCGGGAGACGTCTTCATTCAAGCCGGGCGAAGTGGTCCTCCAGACGGGCAAAAGTCTTCATCCAAGCTGGGCAGAAGTGGTTCTCCAGACAGCAGAAGTCTTCATCCCAGCCGGGCAGAAGTGGTCCTCCAGATGGCAGAAGTCTTCATCCAGATGGCATCTTCTAACTTTATCCTTCCGGCACGGAGCGGGTCCATCTTCAAGACATCCGACGTGTAGCATCCTCTTCTGCCGACGACTACCCGACGAATGAAAGTTCCTTTAAGTGAGGTCATCCAAGATGGCGTCCCTTAGATTCTGATTGGCTGATAGAATTCTATCAGTCAATTGGAATTAAGGTAGAAAAAATCCTATTGGCTCATGCAATCAGCCAATAGGATTGAAGTTTAATCCTATTGGCTAATCAAATCAGCCAATAGGATTGAGCTCGCATTCTATTGGCTGATTGATCTTGGATGACGTCACTTAAAGGTACCTTCATTCTGTTTTAGTTGTCGGATGAAGAGGATGCTCCGCGTCGGATGTCTTGAAGATGGACCCGCTCCGTGCCGGATGGATGAAGATAGATGCCATCTGGATGAAGACTTCTGCAAGTCTGGAGGACCACTTCTGCCCAGCTTGGATGAAGACTTCTGACCATCTGGAGGACCACTTCACCTGGCTTGGATGAAGACGTCTCCCGGTAAGTGAATCTTCAGGGGGTTAGTGTTAGGTTTTTTTAAGGGTGTATTGGGTGGGTTTTATTTTTTAGATTAGGGTTTGGGCGGCTAAAGAGCTAACTGCCCTTTTAAGGGCAATGCCCATCCAAATGCCCTTTTCAGGGCAATGGGGAGCTTAGTTTTTTTTAGATAGTATTTTAGTTAATTTATTTAATTATATTGTAGTGTTAGGTGTTAGTGTAACTTAGGTTAGGTTTTATTTTACAGGTAAATTTGTCTTTATTTTAACTAGGTAGTTATTAAATAGTTAATAACTATTTAATAACTATTCTACCTAGTTAAAATAAATACAAACTTGCCTGTAAAATAAAAATAAATCCTAAACTAGCTACAATGTAACTATTAGTTATATTGTAGCTATGTTAGGGTTTATTTTACAGGTAAGTATTTAGTTTTCAATAGGAATAATTTAGTTAATGATATTAATATTTATTTAGATTTATGTAAATTATATTTAAGTTAGGGGGTGTTAGGTTTAGGGTTAGATTTAGGTTTAGGGGTTAATAACTTTACTATAGTGGCGGCGACGTTGGGGGCGGCAGATTAGGGGTTAATAAATGTAGGTAGGTGGCGGCCATGTTAGGGCCGGCAGATTAGGGATTTATAATATTTAACTAATGTGCGGCGGTTTAGGGGTTAATATGTTTATTATAGTGGTGGCGACGTTGGGGGCGGCAGATTAGGGGTTAATAAGTGTAGATAGGTGGCGACGACATTGGGGGCAGATTAGGGGTTAGTAAATATAATGTAGGTGGCAGCGGTGTCCGGTTGGGGTCAGCAGATTACGGGTTCATACATATAATGTAGGTGGCGACGGTGTCCGGAGCGGCAGATTAGGGGTTAAAATTTTTATTTTAGTATTTGCAATGCGGGAGGGCCTCGGTTTAGGGGTTAATAGGTAGTTTATGGGTGTTAGTGTACTTTTTAGCACTTTAGTTATGAGTTTTATGTTACGGCGTTGTACCATAAAACTCATAACTACAGACTTTTAAATGTGTTAGGACTCTTGACAGGGTAGTGTGTACCGCTCACTTTTTGGCCTCCCAGGACAGACTCGTAATATCAGCGCTATGGAAGTCCCATAGAAAAAAGACTTTATGAAGTTTACGTAAGTCATTTTGCGGTAAGGCCAAAGAAGTGTCCGGTACACCTAAACTTTCAAGACGTAAAAAAGCAGCTTTAGGACCTCTTAACACTGCTTTTTTTACCCTAACGCACAAATCGTAATCTAGCCGAAAGTTTGTTAACAGTAAATCAGGCAGCAAAGTATCCTCAGGTTTGAAGGGGTTAAACAGAGACGTGGCCAGGCAAGCAAAGTTTGCTAACAGAATATCAGGCAACAAAGTATCAAAATGAGTACTCACAAAGCCACAGCAAGGAAAAAACAAACGGGCATCAGGTGAAGGACACGCCGGAATTTGAACCCAGAGTGATGTCAGCAGAATGGGACGGCTTCAGGGAGCGTGTCAGCAGAGTGAGACAGCTTCAGAGGCAAAGGATGTTGCTAAGCAACGCAGCAACAGAGCCTCAGAAGCGAGGAGCGTGACATATCCCTTTAATTTTTCCTTCAGGACTAAAAACCTATTGTGTACATTTGATTTAATATATGAGTTATTTCATCTAGCCACCAAGGCATCTAAATTCATGTAAGACTAATGGTTAGAATGTTTTGTTCTTACTAGTAATGAGTAGGGCAACTCCTCAATTTAACAGAAGCCTAATGGCATGAGCGCTCAAGCAGAAGGCGAGTAAGCTGACCCTGTTGCTGATTACAGAATAAAACCAGTGAGCAAAGCAGGGCACTCAGTTTATTAAAAAAAATTACATATTAAATGTTCATAACAATGTTACAAATATAAATAAAAAGGTTTATTAGAGGCTGAGAGTACAGATTTACAAAATGACCTAAAGACACACTGTTCTTAAAAATGTACTGTATCCATATGAAAACGCAGCTTTTAAATAAGTTGATATATAGGGGTAGATTTATCATAGTGCAAGCAGACATGATACAATGTAGCGTATCATGTCTGCTGCACATCGATAAATGCCGACAGCAAGCATACGCTGTGGGCAATTATCATTGTACCAGCAGTTCTTGTGAACTGCTTGTGCAATGCCGCCCCCTGCAGATTCCTGGCCAATCAGCCGCTAGCAGGGGGTGTCAATGAACCTGATCATATTCGATCAGGTTGATTTCAGTTTGCGGCCTCAAAGCAGGCAGACAAGTTATGGAGCAACGGAAACAGGGTCTTCAAGCTTTATACGGAGCTTGATAAATCGGCCCCATATTGTCTGAAAACAAATATTAAGTAAAGGTTAAATTTAAATGAAGACACCAGTATCAGTTGTGAACTTCCTTTTGGGGCTCATTGGCTTTTAAGTACTTCCTACTAATGATCAAGGAGGAGGAAAGTACCTATCAGCCAATGGGAAGTAGTTGAAAATTCACAACTAACACAGCTGTATTAGTTCCAGTTTAAATTTACAGTTTTTACTTCCAATGTTTTGCTAAAATCTTCTTGTATAGATGCTGCCTCAAATGCATGATAGAAAACTTTGGAGTACAGCGTCCTTTTGATAAATGCCTTGATATGAATAACACTCCTCAACAATGCAAATGTTTCTGACCAGTTAACCCCTAAACCGCCGCCCTTCCACATCGCAAACACTATATTAAACCTATTAACCCCTAATCTGCCTCCCACCCACATTGTGACTATTAAATAAAGTTATTAACCCCTAATCTGCCATCCACTCACATCGCCAACACTATTTAAATATATTAATCTCTAAACCACCGCTCCCCGACATTGCCGCCACTAAATAAACCTATTAACCCCTAAACCTCCAGCCCCCCACATCGCTGCCACTAAATAAACCTATTAACCCCTAAACTGCCTGCCCCCCACATCGTAACTACTAAACTAAACCAATTAACCCCTAAACCGCCGCCCCCCACATCGCAAAACACTAAATTAAACTATTAACCCCTAAACCTAATGCCCTTAACTTTAAATTAAAATTACAATATAACTATATTTAAATAAATAAAAACTTACCAGTGAAATAAAAATAAACCTAACATTAAACTATAAATTAACCTAACATTAAACTATAAATTAACCTAACATTACTATTCTAATACATTTTAAAAAAATACCAATTAAAAAACCTAAATTACAAATTAAAAAAAGCCTAACACTGAAAAAATTGAAAACCTAAATTACAAATTTTAAATAAATAATCCTGCGAAAAAAATTTAAAAAATCTAAGATTACAAAAAATAACAAACACTAAAATTACAAAAAATAAAAAACACTAACGGCTAGATTTAGAGTTTTTTCGGTAAGGACCCGCGTAGCTAACGCCGTTTTTTTTCTGGCCGCACCATAAAAATAACTCTGGTATTGAGAGTCCACATAAAGGCTGCGTTAGGCTCCAAAAAAGGAGCGTAGAGCATTTTTAACGCAGCTTCAACTCTCGATACCAGAGTTGCTTACGCAAGCGGCCAGCCTCAAAAACGTGCGTGTGCACGATTCCCCCATAGGAAACAATGGGGCTGTTTGAGCTGAAAAAAAACCTAACACCTGCAAAAAAGCCGCGTTCAGCTCCTAACGCAGCCCCATTGTTTGCTATGCGTAAACACTTCCTACGTCTGCACCTAACACTCTAACATGTACCCCGAGTCTAAACACCCCTAAGCTTACACTTATTAACCCCTATTCTGCCGCCCCCACTATCGCTGACCCCTGCATATTATTATTAACCCCTAATCTACCGCTCCGGACACCGTCGCTACTTACATTATCCCTATGTATCCCTAATCTGCTGCCCTAACATCGCCGACCCCTATATTATATTTATTAACCCCTAATCTGCCCCCCACAATGTCGCCTCCACCTGCCTACACTTATTAACCCCTAATCTGCCGAGCGGACCTGAGCGCTACTATAATAAAGTTATTAACCCCTAATCCGCCTCACTAACCCTATAATAAATAGTATTAACCCCTAATCTGCCCTCCCTAACATCGCAGACACCTAACTTCAATTATTAACCCCTAATCTGCCGACCGGAGCTCACCGCTATTCTAATAAATGTATTAACCCCTAAAGCTAAGTCTAACCCTAACACTAACACCCCCCTAAGTTAAATATAATTTACATCTAACGAAATTAATTAACTCTTATTAAATAATCATGATGTCCATGATCCGGTAGAAGTCTTCATCCAAGCGGGGCAGAGGAGGTCTTCCATCCGATTGAAGTCTTCATCCAGGCGGCATCTTCTATCGACATCCATCTGGAACGGAGCAGCAGCATCCTGAAGACCCCTCGACGCGGAACATCCATCCTGGCCGACGACTGAACGACGAATGACGGTTCCTTTAAATGACGTCATCCAAGATGGCGTCCCTCGAATTCCGATTGGCTGATAGGATTCTATCAGCCAATCGGAATTAAGGTAGGAATATTCTGATTGGTTGATGGAATCAGCCAATCAGAATCAAGTTCAATCCGATTGGCTGATCCAATCAGCCAATCAGATTGAGCTTGCATTCTATTGGCTGTTCCGATCAGCCAATAGAATGCGAGCTAAATCTGATTGGCTGATTCCATCAGCCAATCAGAATATTCCTACCTTAATTCCGATTGGCTGATAGAATCCTATCAGCCAATCGGAATTCGAGGGACGCCATCTTGGATGACATCATTTAAAGGAACCGTCATTCGTCGTTCAGTCGTCGGCCAGGATGGATGTTCCGCGTCGGAGGTCTTCAGGATGCTGCCGCTCCGTTCGAGATGGATGTCGATAGAAGATGCCGCCTGGATGAAGACTTCAATCGGATGGAAGACCTCTTCTGCCCCGCTTGGATGAAGACTTCTACCGGATCATGGACATCTTCAGCCCCCCGCTTGGGCTTGGATCAGGACATCGGAGGAGCTCTTCAGGACCGATCAGTGAACCTGGTATGGTGAAGACAAGGTAGGAAGATCTTCAGGGGCTTAGTGTTAGGTTTATTTAAGGGGGGTTTGGGTTAGATTAGGGGTATGTGGGTGGTGGGTTGTAATGTTGGGGGGGGTATTGTATGTTTTTTTTACAGGCAAAAGAACTGAACTTCTTGGGGCATGCCCCGCAAAGGGCCCTGTTCAGGGCTGGTAAGGTAAAAGAGCTTTTAACTTTAGTAATTTAGAATAGGGTAGGGCATTTTTTATTTTGGGGCCTTTGTTGTTTTATTAGGGGGCTTAGAGTAGGTGTAATTAGTTTAAAATTGTTGTAATATTTTTCTTATGTTTGTAGATATTTTTTTATTTTTTGTAACTTAGTTCTTTTTTATTTTTTGTACTTTAGTTAGTTTATTTCATTGTAGTTATTTGTAGGTTTTGTATTTAATTAATGTATTGATAGTGTAGTGTTAGGTTTAATTGTAGGTAATTGTAGGTATTGTATTTAATTAATTTATTGATAGTGTAGTGTTAGGTTTAATTGTAGGTAATTGTAGGTATTTTATTTAATTAATTTAATGATAGTATAGTGTTAGGTTTAATTGTAACTTAGGTTAGGATTTATTTGACAGGTAATTTTGTAATTATTTTAACTAGGTAACTATTAAATAGTTCTTAACTATTTAATAGCTATTGTACCTGGTTGAAATAATTACAAAGTTGCCTGTAAAATAAATATTAATCCTAAAATAGCTACAATATAATTATAATTTATATTGTAGCTATATTAGGATTTATTTTACAGGTAAGTATTTAGCTTTAAATGTTAGATGTAAATTATATTTAATTTAGGGGGGTGTTAGGGTTAGACTTAGCTTTAGGGGTTAATACATTTATTAGAATAGCGGTGAGCTCCGGTCGGCAGATTAGGGGTTAATAATTGAAGTTAGGTGTCGGCGATGTTAGGGAGGGCAGATTAGGGGTTAATACTATTTATGATAGGGTTAGTGAGGCGGATTAGGGGTTAATAACTTTATTATAGTAGCGCTCAGGTCCGCTCGGCAGATTAGGGGTTAATAAGTGTAGGCAGGTGGAGGCGACGTTGTGGGGGGCAGATTAGGGGTTAATAAATATAATATAGGGGTCGGCGCTGTTAGGGGCAGCAGATTAGGGGTACATAAGGATAACGTAGGTGGCGGCGCTTTGCGGTCGGCAGATTAGGGGTTAATAAGTGTAGGTAGCTGGCGGCGACGTTGTGGGGGGCAGGTTAGGGGTTACTAAATATAATATAGGGGTCGGCGGTGTTAGGGGCAGCAGATTAGGGGTACATAAGGATAACGTAGTTGGCGGTCGGCAGATTAGGGGTTAAAAAAAATTAATCGAGTGGCGGCGATGTGGGGGGACCTCGGTTTAGGGGTACATAGATAGTTTATGGGTGTTAGTGTACTTTAGAGTACAGTAGTTAAGAGCTCTATGAACCGGCGTTAGCCCAGAAAGCTCTTAACTACTGACTTTTTTCCTGCGGCTGGAGTTTTGTCGTTAGAGTTCTAACGCTCACTTCAGCCACGACTCTAAATACCGGAGTTAGAAAAATCCCATTGAAAAGATAGGATACGCAATTTACGTAAGGGGATCTGCGGTATGGAAAAGTTGCGGCTGAAAAGTGAACGTTAGACCCTTTTTTGAGTTACTCCAAATACCAGAGTTAGCCTAAAACCAGCGTTAGGAGCCTCTAACGCTGGTTTTCACGGCTAACGCCAAACTCAAAATCTAGGCCTAAGATTACAAAAAATAAGAAACAAATTTTTCAAAAATAAAACCAATTACACCTAATCTAATGGCTCTATAAAAATAAAAAAATCCCCCCCCCAAAATTAAAACATCCCCTAACCTACAATAAACTACAAATAACCCTTAAAAGGGCCTTTTGTAGGGTGTTGCCCTAAGTTAAATAACTCTTTTACCTGGCAAAAAATACAAAGTCCCCCCAACAGTAAAAACCACCACCCAACCAACCCCCCAAAATAAAAAACCTAACTCTTAAAAAAAAAACTAAGCTACCCATTTCCCCCAAAGAGGAATTTGTATGGACATTGCCCTAAAAGGGCATTCAGCTCTTTTTTCACTGCCCTTAAAAGGTCATTAAGCTCTTTTACACTTGGCCCAAAGTCCTAATCTGAAAAGAAAACCACCCCCAAAAATAAAAAAATACCTAACACTAACCCCAGAATATCTATTCATGGTTCCTGAAGTCCAGACATCCATCTCCATCCAGGTGGCGAGAAGTCTTCATCTAGGCGGCGACATCTTCATTCTTCGCGGGGGGCGCCTTCTATCTTTATTCTGGTGGTGCGGAGCTGAGCTATCCTGGACCAGCGATGATAACCTGCGCAGAGCATCCTCTTCATACGGTCACTGCCGTACACTGAAATTGAATGCAAGGTAGCCATTTCAAAATGGCGTACCTTGCTTTCCTATTGGCTGATTTGATTCTTTAAATTCAAATCAGCCAATAGGATGAGAGCTTCTGAAATCCTATTGGCTGTTCAAATTTGTTCATGATGAACTTTGAAAGGGGATGAACAAGGATGGAGAAGCTCTACTTGAGTACCCGAGAGGAAACTTTCCACTGCTGAGTGCGGCTAAAGTTAAGGGAGGAATCTTTGTTGGTCCACAAATTTGTGAACTTATTACAGATGAAAACTTCGGGTGAGTCCTCAAGGGTAATAAGAAAGCAGTTTGGAAAGCTTTTAATTGTGTTGTGCATGGCTTCTTGGGTAACCAAAGAGCTTGAAACTATATTAAGCTTGTGAAAAAAGCTAGAAAAGTATCATTAATTAGGCTGCAACATGCAACTCAAAATCCACTTTCTCGACTCTCACCTGGACCTCTTCCCTGACAAATGCGGTGCAGTGAGTGATGAGCACGGTGAGAGGTTCCACCAAGACATTTCAGCAATGGAACGAAGATATCAGGTTAGGTGGAAAGCTTCTATGCTTGCTGACTAGTGTTGGACAGTGACAAGAGCTGCCCCAGAAGAGGAGTACAAATGACAAGCAAATATAAGTTGCTCTCTTGAATAAGCCACTATTTCAAATAGTACTTTTAATTGCTGAATTTTTTTTTCCATTTTGTGTTATTATTTGCGATTGATTGAATAAAAACAAATTTCATTTATGTTGAAACAAGAAAATATCAGATTGTTATTATATTGCATTTCCCTATGACTATATTATTGAAGCACAAGTAGTATATCTCAAATACTAGAGTTAATAAAAAATCTGAAGTCATATTAATTTTTATTAACCCAAAAGTAGCAATGTGTGACTATTTTTAGTAAGGAAACATATTCAAAAGATTTTTTGTTGAACAGTGTAATTACATAATTATATAAGGAATATGTTACACATGAAATGGCATTCAAAATACATCACACATATATGGAATGTTAGATTAATTGCAAAAATATACAGTGATTTGCCTAAGTATTTATACCAGTGCAGCTTTGGCTCAGATCCCAAGTGTCTTGCAGAAGGAAACAGTTGTCCCTCCATAGTTGCTTTGTATTTGGCTTTACCCATTTTATGCTGACCAGTTTCCCAGTCTTTGACAATGAATGGCATCCCCACAACATAATGCTACCACCACCACATATAGGCCATTACACATAAGCCTAGATTACAAAGGGAGTTATATGATTCGAGTCACACAAAAATTCCACAAGGTCACTATAAATCACACTGAAATGGGCAGGATGTCCCAGCCAAGTGTCCAAGCTGCGGCAGTCTTCTGCGCTAACACATGCAATAGATGGAGTAATTGGTTGTAACGAATCAATAGTAGCACACAAGATCCCGGCACAATGAAAGATACAAAGCACAATCCTTTATTTCAAAAGTTTAAAACCACACAAGGCAACATCGGAAATGATATTTAAAAGCAAAGTGTAAGCAGGTCCAACACCCCCATTGCATCAGACGCGTTTCATGCTGCTGGGGCACTTGTTTACTGATAGTTTGTTATGGGTAAGGTAACAACTATTTGTAATATAATCAACCAATCAGTATATACTTTTTTACAAATCATATTTAACCCCTTGTAGACCTCAGTATTGTAAACATGAATCTACCTTTAAAGTGTATGTATCAAAAATGGCTATTTAAGTAGTTGTACACAAATTTTCATAGCTGAATTCAACAAATATAAACAGAACAGATGAGAGAGAATATATATATATATATATATATATATATATATACCTGTATATAATATTTGACAAATAAATTCACATCCATCTGAGAGTTTAGACCCTCAATAGCCCTGACATGTTCCAAGAATCTATCTCTGAGGGACCTCTTAGTTTGTCCTGTATACTGTTTGTTGCATACCATGCAAGTTAATGAATATATTATATGGGTGGTATAACAATTAATGAAATATCGAATATCATATTCTTTCTCCAAAGCTTGGGGCTTAAATTTATAACCCAGAAAGATATATGTACAAGTCTTGCATTAGGAAGAGCAACATTTGAAACAGCCCTTCCTTTGTTTCAGCCAAAAGGTTTTCTGAACTCTAGATAGCATTGATGGAGATAACATCAATATCTTAGCTTTTTTAGGGACAAATTTGCAACCATTCTTTCCCCCCTTGGACAGAATATGATCACTATGCAAGATGAGAAGATGTTTTTTTATAAGACCACAAATTCGGTTGTATTCTTTGCTAAAAAATGTAATAAAAACTGGTGATCTAACAAATTCACTTCTCTGCTTGTAGTTTCTGTTTTTATTTTTATACTATAACAACTGTGCTCAAGACATTGAATCAACCTGTTTTCCTTTACTCCCAATTCAGAGAAATTGCACTTAACTATAATGAGTTATCTCTTTGAAATTGATTTATCTAGATGTGGCGGGTGACAAGATAATTTAAAATAGTATTACCTTACGTGGGTTTATGATATATTTCAATATCTAATTGATATGAGTCTCTATACTGTTTAACTGTCACATCTAAGAAGTTACGTTGCTGATAACTAAACTCCATACTGAATTTGAAATTCAAGGTATTGTTCTGTACATAAGAATAAAAAGCCTTGATAGATTCTACAATACTGTCCAAGATAGACAATATTCTGCCTGAGGGGTTAGGATCCCCAAAGATGTGGAACAGATCCCACCAACCCAAAAATAGGTTGACGTAGGTGGGTACAAACTGGTGCCCGTGGCAGTACCACATCTTTGGAGATAATATTTACCCTTGGATGTAGTGTCCTGAATGTAGATAGGTAAAGTTGTCCCTGATCGGAACAGCCAATAGAATGCGAGCTCAATCTGATTGGCTGATTGGTTCAGCCAATCGGATTGAACTTAAATTTGATTGGCTGATTCAATCAGCCAATCAGATTTTTCTACCTTAATTCCGATTGGCTGATAGAATCCTATCAGCCGATCGGAATTCGACGGACGCCATCTTGGATGACGTCATTTAAAGGTACCTCATTCGTCGTTCAGTCGTCGGCCGGGATGGATGCTCCGCGTCGGTGGAGAGAAGATTGAAGATGCCGCTTGATGGAAGATGCTGGCGGATGGAAGAAGACTTTGCTGCCTCTTGGATAAAAACATCCCCGGGATGAAGATTTCTTCTTTACCGCTTGGATAGACATCACCCGGATCGGATGAGGAGTTCGGCCCGGCGTGGTGAAGATAAGGTAGGGAGATCTTCAGGGGGGTAGTGTTAGGTTTATTTAAGGGGGGTTTGGGTTAGATTAGGGGTATGTGGGTGGTGGGTTGTAATGTTGGGGGGTGGTATTGTGGGGGTTTTTCAGGCAAAAGAGCAGTTTTCTTTGGGGCATGCCCCCACAAAAGGCCCTTTTAAGGGCTGGTAAGGTAAAAGAGCTTTGAACTTTTTTTAATTTAGAATAGGGTAGGGAATTTTTTTTATTTTGGGGGGCTTTATTATTTTATTAGGGGGCTTAGAATAGGTGTAATTAGCTTAAAAATCTTGTAATCTTTTTTTTATTTTTTGTAATTTAGTGTTTGTTTGTTTTTGTAATTTAGTTTAGTTTATTTAATTGTATTTTTAGATAGATATTGGTAGTTTATTTAATTTATTGATAGTGTAGGTGTATTTGTAACTTAGGTTAGGATTTATTTTACAGGTAATTGGGTAATTATTTTAACTAGGTAGCTATTAAATAGTTAATAACTATTTAATAGCTATTATACCTAGTTAAAATAATTAACAATTTACCTGTAAAATAAATATAAACCCTAACATAGCTACAATGTAATTATTAATTATATTGTAGCTATCTTAGGGTTTATTTTATAGGTAAGTATTTAGATTTAAATAGGACTATTTTAATTAATAATATTAATATTAGATTTATTTTAATAAGAGTTTAGTTAGGATGTTAGAGTTAGATAGGGTTATTATACTTAATATATATATATAATATAATAACGATATTAACTATATTAACCCTAATATAATTAGGGTTAATATAGTTAATATAGCTGGCGGCGGTGTAGGGGGATTAGATTAGGGGTTAATACATTTATTATAGGTGGCCGCGGTGTAGGGGGATGTAGATTGTAGGCAAAAGAGCAGTTTACTTTGTGACAAACCCCCGCCAAAAGCCCTTTTAATTGCTGGCAAAAGAGCTGAATTCTTTGGGGCATGCCCCGCAAAAAGCCCTTTTAAGGGCTATTTGTAGGGTTAGACTTAGGTTTAGTGGTAGGGATAGTTTAGTATTTTAGGGGTTAAATAATTTAATATAGATGGCGGCGGGGTAGGGGGATTAGATTAGGGGTTAATAATTTTAAAATAGATAGCGACGGGGTAGGGGCTCACTTTAGGGGGTAGGTAAGGTAGATGGCGGCGGTGTTAGGGGCTCACTTTAGGGGGTTATAGATTTAATATAGCTGGCGGCGGTTTAGGGGTTAATAACTTTATTATGTTGCGGCGGGGTTTGGGTGCGGCGGTTTAGGGGTTAATACATATTTTATTGTTAGGCTAGTGAGGGGGGATAGCGGATAGAGGGTTAGACGTGTCGGGCTATGTTAGGGAGGTGTGTTAGACTTGTCGGGCTATGTTAGGGAGGCGTGTTAGACAGTGCTGGTGATTTCATACTTTAGTCAGGTTTTGTAGGCGCCGGCAGTTTCTAACGTGGCGCAAGTCACTGGCGACGCCAGAAATTTGTACTTGCGCAGATTTCTGGACATCGCTGATTTATCCGACTTACAGCACGTTAGCATTTGACGGCGCCGTATATTGGATAGCTCGAGATGCGAGCTGAAACTGCGGGTGATGCGGGTTCCCTCGCTTGCGCCGCAAACTACGCCGTATATCGGATCGCGCCCATAATGCGTAAACATTGGCACATTTTGCATACTGATATAGCACTACATAATTTTCTCTCTCCCTATCCCTTGTTAACTGAGTTAAAAGAGCAGTTAGTCTCAGGGATACCCTTATGCATTCCAAATTTGAAAGAAGTTTATCCCCAGAAAATTGGATAAGCAATTTACAACAAAGAGTTGGGTGTCCCCATGTGGTAAGTGCACGTACTGCAGTCATATACAAAAAAACTAAGGCCTAGATTTGGAGTTTGGCGGTAGATGGGCTGTTAACGCTCCGCGGGCTTTTTTCTGCCCGCACCATAAAATTAACTCTGGTATCGAGAGTTCCAAAAAATGCTGCGTTAGGCTCCAAAAAAGGAGCGTAGAGCATTTTTACCGCAAATGCAACTCTCGATACCAGAGTTGCTTACGGACGCGGCCAGCCTCAAAAACGTGCTCGTGCACGATTCTCCCATAGGAAACAATGGGGCTGTTTGAGCTGTAAAAAAAACGAACACCTGCAAAAAAGCAGCGTTCAGCTCCTAACGCGGCCCCATTGTTTCCTATGGGGAAACACTTCCTACGTCTGCACCTAACACTCTAACATGTACCCCGAGTCTAAACACCCCTAACCTTACACTTATTAACCCCTAATCTGCCGCCCCCGCTATTGCTGACCCCTGCATATTATTTTTAACCCCTAATCTTCCGCTCCGTACACCGCCGCAACCTACGTTATCCCTATGTACCCCTAATCTGCTGCCCCTAACACCGCCGACCCCTATATTATATTTATTAACCCCTAATCTGCCCCCCTCAACGTCGCCGACACCTGCCTACACTTATTAACCCCTAATCTGCCGAGCGGACCGCACCGCTACTATAATAAAGTTATTAACCCCTAACCCGCCTCACTAACCCTATCATAAATAGTATTAACCCCTAATCTGCCCTCCCTAACATCGCCGACACCTAACTTCAATTATTAACCCCTAATCTGACGACCGGAGCTCATCGCTACTATAATAAATGGATTAACCCCTAAAGCTAAGTCTAACCCTAACACTAACACCCCCCTAACTTAAATATAATTTCAATCTAACGAAATAAATTAACTCTTATTAAATAAATTATTCCTATTTAAAGCTAAATACTTACCTGTAAAATAAATCCTAATATAGCTACAATATAAATTATAATTATATTATAGCTATTTTAGGATTAATATTTATTTTACAGGTAACTTTGTAATTATTTTAACCAGGTACAATAGCTATTAAATAGTTAAGAACTTTTTAATAGTTACCTAGTTAAAATAATGACAAATTTACCTGTAAAATAAATCCTAACCTAAGTTATAATTAAACCTAACACTACCCTATCAATAAATTAATTAAATAAACTACCTACAATTACCTACAATTAACCTAACACTACACTATCAATAAATAAATTAAATACAATTGCTACAAATAACTACAATTACATAAACTAGCTAAAGTACAAAAAATAAAAAAGAACTAAGTTACAAAAAATAAAAAAATATTTACCAACATTAGAAAAATATTACAACAATTTTAAACTAATTACACCTACTCTAAGCCCCCTAATAAAATAACAAAGACCCCCAAAATAAAAAATTCCCTACCCTATTCTAAATTAATAAATGTAAAAGCTCTTTTACCTTACCAGCCCTGAACAAGGCCCTTTGCGGGGCATGCCCCAAGAAAATCAGCTCTTTTGCCTGTAAAAAAAAACATACAATACCCCCCCCCAACATTACAACCCACCACCCACATACCCCTAATCTAACCCAAACCCCCCTTAAATAAACCTAACACTAAGCCCCCGAAGATCTTCCTACCTTGTCTTCACCATCCAGGTATCACCGATCCGTCCTGGCATCCGGTGCTGAAGAGGTCCAGAAGAGGCTCCAAAGTCTTCCTCCTATCCGGCAAGAAGAGGACATCCGGACCGGCAAACATCTTCTCCAAGCGGCATCTTCGATCTTCTTCCATCCGTTGCGGAGCGGGTCCATCTTGAAGCAGCCGACGCGGATCCATCCTCTTCTTCCGTTGTCTCCCGACGAATGACGGTTCCTTTAAGGGACGTCATCCAAGATGGCATCCCTCGAATTCCGATTGGCTGATAGGATTCTATCAGCCAATCGGAATTAAGGTAGGAATATTCTGATTGGCTGATGGAATCAGCCAATCAGAATCAAGTTCAATCCGATTGGCTGATCCAATCAGCCAATCAGATTGAGCTCGCATTCTATTGGCTGGTAAGGTAAAAGAGCTTTTACATTTATTAATTTAGAATAGGGTAGGGAATTTTTTATTTTGGGGGTCTTTGTTATTTTATTAGGGGGCTTAGAGTAGGTGTAATTAGTTTAAAATTGTTGTAATATTTTTCTAATGTTGGTAAATATTTTTTTATTTTTTGTAACTTAGTTCTTTTTTATTTTTTGTACTTTAGTTAGTTTATGTAATTGTAGTTATTTGTAGCAATTGTATTTAATTAATTTATTGATAGTGTAGTGTTAGGTTAATTGTAGGTAATTGTAGGTAGTTTATTTAATTAATTTATTGATAGGGTAGTGTTAGGTTTAATTATAACTTAGGTTAGGATTTATTTTACAGGTAAATTTGTTATTATTTTAACTAGGTAACTATTAAATAGTTCTTAACTATTTAATAGCTATTGTACCTGGTTAAAATAATTACAAAGTTGCCTGTAAAATAAATATTAATCCTAAAATAGCTACAATATAATTATAATTTATATTGTAGCTATATTAGGATGTATTTTACAGGTAAGTATTTAGCTTTAAATAGGAATAATTTATTTAATAAGAGTTAATTAATTTCGTTAGATTTGAATTATATTTAAGTTAGGGGGGTGTTAGTGTTAGGGTTAGACTTAGCTTTAGGGGTTAATCCATTTATTATAGTAGCGATGAGCTCCGGTCGTCAGATTATGGGTTAATAATTGAAGTTAGGTGTTGGCGATGTTAGGGAGGGCAGATTAGGGGTTAATACTATTTATGATAGGGTTAGTGAGGTGGATTAGGGGTTAATTACTTTATTATAGTAGCGCTCAGGTCCGCTCGGCAGATTAGGGGTTAATAAGTGTAGGCAGGTGTCGGCGACGTTGAGGGGGGCAGATTAGGGGTTAATAAATATAATATAGGGATCGGCGGTGTTAGGGGCAGCAGATTAGGGGTACATAAGTATAACGTAGTTGGTGGTCGGCAGATTAGGGGTTAAAAAATTTTAATCGAGTGGCGGCGATGTGGGGGGACCTCGGTTTAGGGGTACATAGGTAGTTTATGGGTGTTAGTGTACTTTAGGGTACAGTAGTTAAGAGCTTTATGAACCGGCGTTAGCCCAGAAAGCTCTTAACTCCTGCTTTTTTCCTGCGGCTGGAGTTTTGTCGTTAGAGCTCTAACGCTCACTTCAGAAACGACTCTAAATACCGGCGTTAGAAAGATCCCATTGAAAAGATAGGATACGCAATTGACGTAAGGGGATCTGCGGTATGGAAAAGTCGCGGCTGAAAAGTGAGCGTTAGACCCTTTAATCACTGACTCCAAATACCGGCGGTAGCCTAAAACCAGCGTTAGGAGCCTCTAACGCTGGTTTTCACGGCTAACGCCAAACTCTAAATCTAGGCCTAAAACTTTTGTAACTAATTCAAACAAATTGTTTAAAATTAGACAATGGATAGCTTGCAACACATCGGGGGTCATCTATTTATTGTCCTGTTCTTGCCCCAAATATTATATTGGGAAAACTGGAAGAGAGCTAAAAGATTGAGTAAAGGAGCATAGAAATGACATAAAGCACAAGGTTGTTGATAGTCCGGTGGCTAGACATTTTGCAGTATGTCATGATGCAAATTACTTCTGTTTAAAAGTGATTGGCATAGAGCATCCCAAATTAAAGAGAAGAGGTGGAAATTATGTCAAAATACTTCTCCAACAAGAATCAAAATGGATGTATAGATTGCAAAGTTTAGCCCCTAAGGGGTTAAATGAAAAAATAGACTATGCCTGTTTCCTATAGTAAGCATACATTTGTTTATACGAGTTTGTTATGCACATGTTGTTTAATATTTTGTTGTTCTTGTTTTTGCTGTTTTATACTAGATTAAGATCAGCATTAGCTACGATAGTTAAAACAGTAAATGTAACAAATACAAATTAATTTGCTTAAAAATTATATTATTGCCAAGCTGTTGCTTCTCTCTATGTAACTAGACCTTCTTATATATATTGTTAAAAAGTTTTTATCACCAACAAGTTTGTGGTACGGCTTTAAGGAAGCATAAAAAGGTGAATGGAGGATATAAAAGAGCCGTTTAGGCTCAATGACAGCTATCTGATGAAGCCCTGGCAAAACCCCAATTGGGAGAGGTGAAACACGTCATCCGGCATTATACACATGCGCCTAGATTTAGAGTTTGGTGCTAGCCATCAAAAGCAGCGTTAAGGGGCCCTAATGCTGCTTTTTACCGCCCGCTGGTATTTAGAGTCAGCCAGGAAAGGGTCTACCGCTCACTTCCTTTCCGCGACTCCAGGCTATCGCAGATCCCCTTAAGTCAATTGCGTATCCTATCTTTTCTATGGGATTTGCCTAACGCTGGTATTTGGAGTCTTGGAAGAAGTGAGCGGTAGAGCCTCTACCGACAAGACTCCTACCGCCAAAAAAAGTCAGTAGTTAAGAGCTTTATGGGCTAATGCCGGAACTTAAAGCTCCTAACTACTGTGCTACAAAGTACACTAACACCCATAAACTACCTATGTACCCCTAAACCGAGCCACCCCCACATCACCAACCCTCTAATAAAAAAATGTAACCCCTAATCTGCCGACCGGACACCGCCGCCTCCTACATTATAGCTATGAACCCCTAATCTGCTGCCCCTAACATCGCCGACACCTATATTATATTTATTAACCCCTAATCTGCCACTCCCAACGTCGCTGCTACCTTACCTACACTTATTAACCCCTAATCTGTCGACCGGACCTCGCCGCCACTATAATAAATGTATTAAACCCTAAACCACCGCACTCCCGTCTCGCAAACACTATAATAAATTTTATTAACCCCTAATCTGCCCTCCCTAACATCGCCGCCACCTACCTACAATTATTAACCCCTAATCTCCCGCCCACAACGTCGCCGCTACTATAATAAATGCATTAACTCCTAAACTTAACTCTAACCCTAACACCCCCCTAAGTTACATATAATTTTAATTAAACAAAATAATATTACTATAATAAAATAAATTATTCCTATTTAAAACTAAATACTTACCTAGAAAATAAACCCTAATATAGCTACAATATAACTAATAATCACATTGTAGCTATTTTAGGATTTATATTTATTTTACAGGCAACTGTAAATGTGAGCTCAATACGATTGGCTGATTGCATCAGCCAATCAGATTTTTCCTACCTTAATTTCCGATTGGCTGATAGAATCCTATCAGCCAATCGGAATTGAAGGGACGCCGTCTTGGATGACATCACTTAAAGGTACCGTCATTGTATTCAAAGACTCCGGATGAAGAGGATGGCTCCGCGTCGGCACCTTGGAAGATGGCTCCGCTCCACTCCGGATGGATGAATATTGAAGACGCCGCCTGGATAAAGACTTCTACCGGATGAAGGACCTTCTCTGCGCACCTTGGATGAAGATTTCGGCCTGGTTGGGTGAAGACGACTCAAGGTAGGGAGATCTTCATGGGGTTAGCGTTAGGTTTTTTTAAGGGGGGTTTGGGTGGGTTAGAGTAGGGGTATGTGGGTGGTGGGTTTTAATGTTGGGGGGGGTTGTATTTTTTATTACAGGTAAAAGAGCTGATTACTTTGGGGCAATGCCCCGCAAAAAGCACTTCTAAGGGCTGGTAAAAGAGCTGATTACGTTTGTAATTTAGAATAGGGTAGGGAATTTTTTTATTTTGGGGGGCTTTTTTATTTTATTAGGGGGCTTAGATTAGGTTTAATTAGTTTAAACTTTTTGTAATTTTTTTTTATTTTCTGTAATTTAGTGTTTGTTTTTTTTGTATTATAGATTAGTTTATTTTATTGTATTTTAGTTTAGCTAATTGTAGTTAATTTATTTAATTAATTTAATGATAGTGTAGTGTTAGGTGTATTTGTAACTTAGGTTTGGATTTATTTTACAGGTAATTTTGTAATTATTTGAACTAGGTAGCTATTAAATAGTTATTAACTATTTAATAGCTATTGTACCTAGTTACAATAAATACAAAGTTGCCTGTAAAATAAATATAAATCCTAAAATAGCTACAATGTAATTATTAGTTATATTGTAGCTATATTAGGGTTTATTTTCTAGGTAAGTATTTAGTTTTATATAGGAATAATTTATTTAATTATAGGAATATTATTTTGTTTAATTAAAATTATATGTAACTTAGGGGGGTGTTAGGGTTAGAGTTAGGTTTAGGGGTTAATACATTTATTATAGTAGCGGCGACGTTGTGGGCGGGAGATTAGGGGTTAATAATTGTAGGTAGGTGGCGGCGATGTTAGGGAGGGCAGATTAGGGGTTAATAAAATTTATTATAGTGTTTGCGAGGCGGGAGTGCAACGGTTTAGGGGTTAATACATTTATTATAGTGGCGGCGAGGTCCGGTCGGCAGATTAGAGGTTAATAAGTGTAGTTAGGTGGTGGCGACGTTGGGGGGGCAGATTAGGGGGTAATAAATATAATATAGGTGTCGGCGATGTTAGGGGCAGCAAATTAGGGGTTCATAGGGGTAATGTAGGTTGCGGCGGTGTCCAGAGCGGCAGATTAGGGGTTAATAATATAATGCAGGTGTCAGCGATAGCGGGGGCGGCAGATTAGGGGTTAATAATTATAAGGTTAGGGGTGTTTAGACTCGGGGTTCATGTTAGGGTGTTAGGTGCAGACTTAGAGAGTGTTTCCCCATAGGAAACAATGGGGCTGTGTTAGGAGCTGAACACTGCTTTTTTGCAGCCAGCTCAGCCCCATTGTATCCTATAGGGATATCGTGCACGAGCACGTTTTTCCAGCTTACCGCTACTGTAGGCAACGCTGGTATTGAGAGCTGAAGGGAAGGTAAATTATGCTCAACGCTCCCTTTTCTGAGCCTAACACAGCCACTCAGACAACTCTAAATACCAGCGTTGTCTTAAGAGTGCGCTGGAAAAGCAGCGTTAGCTACGCGGGTCTTTACCGACAAAACTCTAAATCTAGCCGATGGTCTTTGTTTGGTGACGACTGATCTGGCTGATATGCTACAAAGTATTGCATCTTGGAATAAACGTCACAAGCAGCAAAAAGGTTGTTGCATTGTTGCGGAACAAGATCTCTTGGATATTATCGACCACCTTGCATAGCATTACTACGGAACTTTTGGGTTCAAATTTCAAGGAACATTACAAAAGTGCTAATTGGTGTCGATAACAGCTTTCCTTATACCGGTGGATGGATCATAAGTTATAAGGTACTTTTGCAAGCGTGGCTATTTTATTATATCAACCTCTGCATATAAGTATAATTCCTTTGGGATTGATCCACAATTGATACAATTGCACCAAAGTATTTAAACATTTGGATGTGGATATTTACCGTGTCAAATATCATACCTTTGTTACTAACCTTTGGAGTGTGCATTTGCATTAAGTGCTCCTATTTTTTGCTGCAAAATGAGTTCATCAGATAAAGCTGGTTTGGGAGCGTGCTATATGCACTGTGTTTCCTACATTGTGGCTACCTAGCCAACTGATTCTGTCTGAGTTTATATCCTTATTATTATATGTGATGTGATACTTAGCATACATTTGGTCTTAATAAATGGTGGAAAGTGGTTTATAAATTTGCATTGGTGCGGCCTTGCCATTCTTTGACTTTTGAATCATTATCATTAGTCCTTTCTTTTCTTTGTACATATATTATTGTTAGTGGCTGCATGTACATTGCACCTTAAAAATTATTACAAAAACATTTGAGTGCCACGTTCCCTAGAATTATAATTAATAAGGGACGTCTCCCTGTTGCAAGTAAAATCACTGCTGCAATATAAACTGTAGCAATTTAAACTAGTCAATCTAGCATACAAATAAAACGTTCCTTGTATCTAAAAATCTGTGAATATAAATCACTTAACTAATCACACTGTGGGGCCTATCTATCAAGCTCCAAATGGAGCTTGATGCCCCGTGTCACAAAGACCGCTGCTCCATAACCTGTCCACCTGCTCTGAGCAGGCGGACAGACATCGCCAGAATTCAACCCGATCGAGTACGATCGGGTTGATTGACACCCCACTACTGGAGGCTGATTGGCCGCGAGTCTGCAGGGGGCGGCGTTGCACTTGCAGCTCTTGTGAGCTGCTGGTGCAATGCTGAAGACGGAGAGTGTATTGCTCTCCGTATGGTCTGGCGGACCTGATCCGCACTGTTGGATCAGGTCTGCCAGACTTTGGGGCCTTTGTATGCGTGTATGAACAAATGTCCACCATATACCAAACATATATTAAAGATTCAGACAGTCATATGTTGTGTATGTGCCAATCTTCAGTTATTTGCAACTGTGGATACAAAGTACATTACACCTCAGGCCAAGGTGTGTATATGCTGCTTAATCATTGATGCAGAAGTTAATACAATGAATGTCCACCTTAAAATTTCACTCAATTAATTGTCCACCTTAAATTTAAAAATACTGAGCACCAATGAGAGTAAAGGGAGGCCTTTTTAAATGGACTATGCCAGACAGAGCAATACCAGTCTTAATAAAGCCCAGTTTGGGGCAAAACGCATAGACTTTTATTCTATTTCAACCAAGAAGGAATTTCTTACAGCTCTAAATCGTCAAAAGATTTGCTGAATATTTGAGACCAAAAGACGACCAAACAAGAGGGATGGTGCTATTTGGTGCTCTGAATAAGCACTCCAACACTTTCAATCCCTGAATACATCTGTAGCGCTACACGCAGGGGTGTCCAAACTTTGCTCTCCAGAGGTTTTGGAACTACATTTCCCATGATGCTCAGCTAGATAAAATGCTGGCTGAGCATCATCGGAAATGTAGTTCCAAAACCTCTGGAGAACAAAGTTTGGACACCCCTGTGCTACAGTATCCTCTTTCAGCAACTAACAGATTTTCCAGCATATAATCTTGACATTACAAGAGCAAGTCAGCGTGACGCAACCTACCTCTCCTCCTAGACGCAGAAAAGACCGCCGAGAGGAGTTACGGTATTATACTTTGACAGGAGTCGCAATCTATTCCTCCTTCTAGACGCAGACCAGCCTGCCGAGAGGAGCAGCATATACATACCTTGGCCTGAGGTGTAAGGTACTTTGTATCCACAGTTGCAAATAACTGAAGATTGGCATATACACAATATATGTTTGGTATATGGTGGACATTTTTTCATACACGCATCCATAGTGTGATTTGTTAAGTGATCTATATTCACAGATTTTTAGATACAAGGAACGTTTTATTTGTATGCTAGATTGACTAGTTTAAATTGCTACAGTTTATATTGCAACAGTGATTTTACTCGCAACAGAGAGAAGTCCCTTATTAATTGATATGTGAATTTTTTCTTATTGGTACAAAATAAATACTGTGTTATTTTATTTTATATTTGACATTTTTATATAATATTGCCATAGCATTATATTTGATACTTATCAGTCCGTGCTTGAAGTGTTACCTCTGAGATACACATTATTTACTTTGTATAATTGGAAGGATTATTATATAATTATTATATATATATTCTCCTAAACGCTTTTGTTTATTATTGTTCTAGTACTGTAACTCTTTAACATCCTGAGCACAATTGTAATAGGATGTGCACTATGGGCTAAGATGATAACAAACATCACTTCCATCAAGCAAAAATTTGAGAGAGGGAGACGAGAGCTAATAAACTTTATAAATACTTTATAATACATTGTAATCCACATTTTCACAGGTCCATTTAGTCAATAAAAAATGACAGCGGAAATCCCAATTTATGTGGACTATTTAGTTTGTCTCCTAATGACTGAAGAGAATAAAAGCTATTATATCTTATCATGAAATTTATTTCCAGATATGACCAGGGCCAAACTGTAAAAAGTAAAATCTTTAATAAAAGAAATGTGGTAACTATTAAGGACTTAATGAATAGCAGGACTATAAAACTAAGGTGACAGATGATTTATATAGTGCCCTGTTTTATGACAATGCTATAAAATAAAGAATATCCCTCTTTAGTCTGTGTAAGAATCAGAGGCTGATATAAGTCAATGACCTAGCGAGTACTGTAGTGATGTGAGGCAGAAACACTACAGTAGCTGTCAAAAGTTCTGCATCACTTCCGAGCAGACATTCTGAGTAACATTAACTTCATAAATGCCTGCAGTGACAGAATTTTGTGTGCTAAAATAGTATTAGTTTGGGGAGTTATAGGAGTTGAACACAGTTAAAGAAGTGAATTAGTTTAAAAATAAAAAGCTTTAAAAATACAGAACATTTTATTTTTACTTTAGAGTATACCTTTAAAAGAACATGAAAGTCTAAATTAAATGTTCAGAGAGAGTATGCAATATGAACAGACTTTCAATGCAGTTCTACTAGGAAATTTACTTTGTATCTTTTGTTGAAAAACATACCTGAATAGGCTCAGGAGCAGCAATGCACTACTGGGAGCTAGCTGGTGATTGTCTCTTGTCATTTGCTCTCTTGATGTGCTCAGCTTGCTCTCAGTAGTGCATTGCTGCTCTAGTGGTCGATCACAATGCTTTAGAAAAAAATGTATCTAATGATTTTTTTTTCTTCAAAATTTACCATTAAAGTCTAAGGGGGTTTTGTACATTTTAAAGATTGATAAACTTTCCTACAGGATTGTGATAGACCCCATGGGGTCTAGTTATCAAGCCGTCAACCGCAAATATGCTGGAATTCCGCAGCGTATTTGTGGCGAGGCTGATTCGCCTTAGTTATCAACCCCTACTGCCCAGCAAAAGTAGAAAAAGATGATGTAAGCTTTGATCCGCCATACTCAGTCCGACACAGATCGATGGTTACGTCACTACAGATGTTCCGAACGCAAGTTCGGCACAATCTAACTACTTTTGGTAGTTATCAAACTACTACCAGGTATGCTCGCCACTATTCCGGGCCAGCGTACCTGGATTTCAATCCGCCGCCCTGGAGGCGGCGGATCCCATAGGAATCGATGGGAGTCTGACCATAGCGAAAGCTCATGTTCGCTGCTGCCCGATATCCCATTGATTCCTATGGGAAACGTCTGCACCTAACACCCTAACATGTACCCCGAGTCTAAACACCCCTAATCTGTCCCCCCCCTACACCGCCGCAACTAAATAAATTTATTACCCCCTAAACCGCTGCTCCCGGACCCCGCCGCAACTATATTAAACATGTTAACCCCTAAACCGCCACTCCCGGACCCCGCCCCCACCTACATTATACATATTAACCCCTAATCTGCCACCCCCTATACCGCCGCCACCTACATAAACTTATTAACCCCTACCCTGCGGATCCAGGAAACCCGCCGCAACTAAATAAATTGTTTAACCCCTAAACCGCCGCTCCCGGACCCCGCCGTCACCTATATAAAAACGATTAACCCCTATCCTGCCGCCACCTATATTAAAATTATTAAACCCTATCCTGCCCCCTATACCGCCGCAACCTATATTAAAATTATTAACCCCTAAACCTAAGTCTAACACTAACCCTAATCCCCCCAACTTAAATATTATTTTATTAAATCTAAATAATATTACTCGTATTAACTAAATGAATCCTATTTAAAACTAAATACTTACCTGTAAAATAAACCCTAAGATAGCTACAATATAACTAATAATTACATTGTAGCTATTTTAGGATTTATTTTTATTTTACAGGAAACTTTGTATTTATTTTAACTAGGTACAAGAGTTATTAACTAGTTATTAACTATTTAATAACTACCTAGCTGAAATAAGTACAAAATTATCTGTAAAATAAATCCTAACCTAAGTTACAATTAAACCTAACACTACACTATCATTAAATAAATTAAATAAATTACCTACAATTACCTAAAATTAAATTAAATAAACTAAACTATAGTACAAAAAAACAAACACTAAATTACAGAAAATAAAAAAGAATTACAAGAAGATTAAACTAATTACACCTAATCTAAGCCCCCCTTAAAATAATAAAGCCCCCGAAAATAAAAAAAGGCCCTACCCTATTCTAAATTACCAAGTAACCAGCTCTTTTACCAGCCCTTAAAAGGGCTTTATGCGGGGCATTGCCCCAAAGTAATCAGCTCTTTTACCTATAAAAAAAATATACAACCCCCCCAACATTAAAACCCACCACCAACATACCCCTACTCTAACCCACCCAAACCCCCCTTAAAAAACCTAACGCTAACCCCCTGAAGATCACCCTACCTTGAGTTGTCTGCACCCAACCGGGCCGAAATCTTCATCCAATTAGCGCAGAAGAGGACATCCATCCAGCAGAAGTCTTCATCCAGACGGCGTCTTCAATCTTCATCCATCCGGAGTGGAGCCATCTTCAAAGGAGCCGACGTGGAGCCATCCTCTTCACTGACTGAACGACAAATGAAGGTTCCTTTAAGGGACGTCATCCAAGGATAGGATAGGATTCTATCAGCCAATCGGAATTAAGGTAGAAAAAATCTGATTGGCTGATTCAATCAGCCAATCAGATTGAAGTTCAATCCGATTGGCTGATCCAATCAGCCAATTGGAATGATCTTGCATTCTATTGGCTGATCGGAACATAGATGGATGAAGATTGAAGACGCCGCCTGGATGAAGACTTCTACCGGATGAATGACCTCCTCTGCGCACCTTGGATGAAGATTTCGGCCCGGTTGGGTGAAGACGGCTCAAGGTAGGATGATCTTCAGGGGGTTAGCGTTAGGTTTTTTTAAGGGGGGTTTGAGTGGGTTAGAGTAGGGGTATGTGGGTGGTGGGTTCTAATGTTGGGGGGGTTGTATTTTTTTTACAGGTAAAAGAGCTGATTACTTTGGGGCAATGCCCCGCAAAAAGCCCTTTTAACGGCTGATAAAAGAGCTGGTTACTTGGTAATTTAGAATAGGGTAGGGCCTTTTTTTATTTTGGGGGGCTTTATTATTTTAAGGGGGGCTTAGATTAGGTGTAATTAGTTTAAACTTCTTGTAATTCTTTTTTATTTTCTGTAATTTAGTGTTTGTTTTTTTGTATTATAGTTTAGTTTATTTTATTTAATTTTAGGTAATTGTAGTTAATTTATTTAATTTATTTAATGATAGTGTAGTGTTTAATTGTAACTTAGGTTAGGATTTATTTTACAGGTAATTTTGTAAGTATTTTAACTGGGTAGTTAATAAATAGTTAATAACCATTAAATAACTATTGTACCTAGTTAAAATAAATACAAAGTTGCCTGTAAAATAAAAATAAATCCTAAAATAGCTACAATATAATTATTAGTTATATTGTAGCTATATTAGGGTTTATTTTATAGGTAAGTATTTAGTTTTAAATAGGAATAATTTAGTTAATAATAGTAAGTTTTTTTAGATTTATTAAAATAATATTAAAGTTAGGGGGGTGTTAGTGTTAGTGTTAGACTTAGGTTTAGGGGTTAATAAGTTTAATATAGGTGGCGGCGGGGTCCGGGAGCAGCGGTTTAGGGGTTAATGAGTGTAATGTAGATTGCGGCGGTGTAGTGGGGGGCAGGATAGGGGTTAATAACTTTAATATAGGTGGCGGTGGGCTCCGGGTGCGCTGGTTTAGGGTTTAAACAATGATTTATTTGCGGCGGGGTCCGGGATCCGCAGGATAGGGGTTAATAACTTGAATATAGGTAGCGGCAGTGTAGTGGGGGGCAGGATAGGGGTTAATAGGTATGATGTAGGTGGCAGCGGGGTCCGGGAGCAGTGGTTTAGGGGTTAATACATTTATTATAGTTGCGGTGGGGTCCAGGAGCGGCGGTTTAGGAGGTAATAACTTTATTTAGTTGTGGGGCGCTCCGGGAGCGGCGGTTTAGGGGGAAAACAGTGTAGTTTAGTGTGGGTGCTTAGTGACAGGCTAGCAAAAAAGCTGCAAAGAAGCCGATGAGCAGCGAGATTGATGACTGTTAGTTAACAACAGTCCACTGCTCATCGCTCCGTACTTGGTGCGCGGCTTCTTGACAGCTTTTTTGATAACTTTGGCGAACATATTCAGGTCTGCGGCGGCGATGGTAGGCGAGCTTAGGCGAGCGTATTGGGCCGGCGAATGCAGCTAAGTAGACGGCTTCAGAGGCCCATAGGTAAATGCAATAAATTGGGCAATAATAAAATGCTCTAACACAGAGAGCATTTTCTTTTTAAACTTTTAAATCTCTTTAAGTAAAATAAATACCCTATACCTTGTATGTTCATTTTGTAATAGCATAATCAATTAGATGTATTTATTTAGTTGGCAGAATATGTTTCCCCTGTTTGCTTGTAATATATTAAAAACCAACCTCCATCCTTAAAAAAAAGAAATCTTATTCTCATTTCTTGTTCCAAAAAATCAATACACAACCACAGAGATCAGTCACCAAACTTGGCACTATCATGTATGGGAAAGTCTTAAAATAAAAACAAATGTGTTTGTGTACTGGGACTGTGTTAGTAAGTTCAGTGTAGTGAAAGGTTCCACCACAGACCAATAACGCCCCCAGCAGCAATATCTTGTCCACTCTCAAACTGTAAAATAATATTCTACTTATTTTACTCAAACTATTATAGAATAAATACACATGTAACTTAACTGCGTTTAAGAATGTAGATTTGTGTTTAATTATATAAACAGTCATATTGTAAGGGTATTTACAGTTAACTTTTCAAATTAATGAGGATGCAATAATTGTAATTCTTCTATGGGGGATGTTTATCAAGCCATCAGCCACAAATACGCTGGAATTCCGCAGCGTAATTGTGGCGAGCTTGATTCTACCTAGTTATCAAAGACTACAAACTGGCAAAAGTTGAAATCTGTGATGTAACATACAATACACCGGTCTTAATCCGACACAGATCGATGCTTACATCATTTCAAATGTTCCGAATACACATTGGGCATTATTTGACACTTTTTCAAAGTTATCAAATAGTTAACCGGTATGCTTGCGGCTATTCCGGCCCAGCGTACCTGGTTTTCAATCTGCCACCCTGGAGGCCGCGGATGCCATAGGAATCAATGGGAGTCTGAAAGCAGCGAAAGCTTATGTTCGATGCTGCCAGATATCCCATTGATTTCTATTTTAGAAAACCAGTTACGTTTACACCTAACAACCTAACATAAGCCCCGAGACTAAACACCCCTAATCTGCTGCACCCCGACATTGCTGCAGCCTAAATAAAATGTATTAACCCCAATCCCGCCGCTTCCGGATCCCACTGCAACTAAATAAATGTATTAACCCCTATCCCGCCGCTCCCGGACCCCACCGCAACTAAATAAAAGTAATAACCCCTGGCCTCCTACATCACCACCACTAACTAAACATATTAACCCCTAAACTGCCAGCCCCCCACATCTCCATAAACTAAATTAAGCTATTAACCCCTAAACCTAACAACCCGCTAAATTTACATTAAAATTACAACATCCCTATCTTATAATAAATTAAAACTTAACCTACCCTATTATACTAAAATTACATTAAACTGTCAATTAAATTAAATATATTACATATTAAAAAAACTAACCCTACTCAAATTATTTAAATCTACAATTGAAAATTACTGAGTTACAAAAACAAACAAACACTAAGTTACAAAAACAAACAAACACTAAGTTACAAAAAAAAACACACAGTATCAAAAATAAAAAAGAATTACACCTAATCTAATTGCCCTATCAAAATAGAAAAGCCCCCCCAAATAAAAAAAAACCTAGCCTACAATAAACTACCAATGGCCCTTAAAAGAGCCTTTTGTGGGGCATTGCTCCAAAGAAATCAGCTCTTTTACCTGTAAAAATAAATACAAACACCCCCCCCCAACAGTAAAACCCACCACCCAACCCCCCTCAAATAAAAACCCTATCTAAAAAACCTAAGCTCCACATTGCCCTGAAAAGGGCATTTGGATGGGCATTGCCCTTAAAAGGGCATTTAGCTCTTTTACCTGCCCAGACCCTACTTTAAAAATAAAACAGCCAATAGGATTTTAGCAGCTCTAATCCTATTATCTGAGTGGAACCTTTCAGCCAATAGGAATGCAAGGGACGCCATCTTGGATGACGTCACTTGCATTCAAGATCCAGTTTACGGGGGAGACCATATTGAAGAGGAGCTCCTCGCTGGATGTCTTCAAGATGGACCCGCTCTGTGCTGGATGTCTTTAGGATCGACCTGCTCCACGCCGGATGGCTGAAGATAGAAGAGGCTGCATGGATGAAGACTTTGCCGGCTGGATGAAGATAGAAGAGCCCGCCCGGATGAAGACTTCTTGCCACTCGGATGAAGACTTCTTGCTGGCTGGATGGATCCTTCAAGTGGAACTTCAAAAACTGTAAGTGGATCGTCGGGGGTTAGTGTTAGGTTTATTTAAAGGGACACTGAACCCAAATTTTTTCTTTTGTGATTCAGATAGAGCATGAAATTTTAAGCAACTTTCTAATTTACTCCTATTATCAAATGTTCTTCATTCTCTTGGTATATTTATTTGAAATGTAAGAATGTAAGTTTAGATGCCGGCCCATTTTTGGTGAACCCCCTGGGTTGTGCTTGCTGATTGGTGAATAAATTCATCTACCAATAAAAAAAAGTTTAGATGCCTTCTTTTTCAAATAAAGATAGCAAGAGAACGAAGAAAAATTGATAATAGGAGTAAATTAGAAAGTTGCTTAAAATTGCATGCTTTATCTGAATCACGAAAGAAAAAATTTGGGTTCAGTGTCCTTTTAAGGGTTTTTTGGGTGGGTTTTATTTTTAGAGTAGGGTCTGGGCAGGTAAAAGAGATAAATGCCCTTTTAAGGGCAATGCCCATACAAATGCCCTTTTCAGGGCAATGGGGAGCTTAGGTTTTTTAGATAGGGTTTTTATTTGGAGGGTTTGGTTGGTTGGGTGGTGGGTTTTACTTTTGGGGGGGTGTTTGTATTTATTTTTACAGGTCCATTGATAGTTTATTGTAGGCTAGGGTTTTTTTATTTTGATAGGGCTATTAGAATAGGAGTAATTCTTTTTTATTTTTGATACTGTGGTTTGTTTGTTTTTGTAACTTAGTCATTTTTAATTGTAGATTTAAATAATTTGAGTAGGGTTAGGTTTTCTTAATATAGTTTAATTTAATTCTACAGGTAAGTTTTAATTTATTTATAAGATAGGGATGTTGTAATCTTAATGTAAAGTTAGCGGGTTGTTAGGTTTAGTTGCGGTGGGGTCCGGGAGCGGCAGAATAGGGGTTAATACTTTTATTTAGTTGCGGCGGGGTCTATGAGTGGCAGAATAGGGGTTAATACTTTTATTTAGTTGCGGCGGGGTCCGGGAGCTACGGGATAGGGGTTAAACATTTTAATATAGTGGCAGTGTTTAGTGACAGGGTATAAATAAAGTTGGTAAAAAGCCGAATAGCAGCTTATCGCCCGTACTTGGTGCGCGTCTTTTTGCAGGCTTTTTCTATAAATATGGAGATCGTATTCAGGTCCGTGGACGTGATGTTAGGCGAGCGTATCGGTGCCGTTGAATGCAACAAAGTTGATGGCTTGATAGATATCCCCCTAGCTCTTAAAATAGACACGTCTCTAGTTTAGCACTGTTTTTCTACATCCTTTATGAAGCTGTGCCCTATTTAACTGCTTCCTCTGCATTTTAGCATACAGGGAAAAGGGGAAATATATTTAATGGGAAAATCATCTCTTCTTATTTCTATACTTAAATGAATGTATTGCTCTAGATTACAACTGGAGCACTAGCAATTAGCACACAATTTACTATTACAAGCTCCTGGTAAAATGTAATAAACAGAGAATGTTTATTGCAGCCATTGTTGCTTTAGTAAGCCCTCTACTTTCAATGTATAAAGCGGCCACCTTAAACATCACTCATATTAGAAGTTATGGCTTGTGCACCAGTGCTACACATTTCAACGCTAAAAAAGTTAGCGTGACTTGAAACATCAAGTAAAGTGTTAGGGCTACAAGAAAAGTATAACAAAACACAAGTAAAACATATCAAATTAAAGTATTACACTTATATATTATATATATATATATATATATATATATATATACTGTATATATAATATAAATATGTTTATTAATGCAATATATGTATAAAAAGGGTTTTAAAGGGATATGGTATATGTCAAGGGGCACTTTCACCTAAAGGTCTCTGGGCTGGTGAGATTTTTTAAGAATGCTCACCAGGGGCCCGATCCGATATGCAGCGTCGCCCGCAAAAGCAGGCGATGCCGAAATTTGCGCTGGTTTGGTATCCTATATACGGCGTAACCTAGAAGTTACGCTCGTATATTTCTGCCTTTGCCCGTAGTTTTTTGGGCCATAGGCAGGTATACCAAACCAGTGCAGTTTGGTATCCAATATACAGCATAAGGACTTACGTGGCGAAAATTGAGAAATCTTACTCCATTTTTGCCTCGCCACAAAATGCAGCCGTAGTAAGCTTTACGTTGTCTATTGGAGCCCCGTAACTCCCTAAACTACCTGCCAAATAAACCTAACACCTAACGTATGCGCAATGTCTACCTACCTGTCAACCGCAATCCCCCGCCGCAATCCCTAATAAAGTATTTAACCCCTAAACCGCCGCACACGGACCCCACCGCCACCTACATTAAAAGTATAACCCCCTAATGTATTAGCCCCTACACTGTCGCAAGCTACATTACCTACCCACTAAAGTGAGCCCCCTACTCCGCCGCCATCTACCTTACCTACCCCCTAAAGTGAGCCCCTACCCCGCCGCCATCTATCTTACCTACCCCCTAAAGTGAGCCCCCTACCCCGCCACATCTATCTTACCTACCCCCTAAAGTAAGCCCCTACCCCGCTGCCATCTATCTTACCTACCCCCTAAAGTGAGCCCCTTACACCGCCGCCATCTATTTTAAAAATATTAACCCCTAATTTAATCCCCCTACACCGCCGCCAGCTATATTAACTATATTAACCCTAATTATATTAGGGTTAATATAGTTAATATCGTTATTATATTATATATATATTAAGTATAATAACCCTATCTAACTCTAACATCCCTAACTAAATTCTTATTAAAATAGATCTAATTAATATTAATATTATTAATTAAAATATTCCTATTTAAATCCAAATACTTACCTATAAAATAAACCCTAAGATAGCTACAATGTAATTAATAATTACATTGCAGCTATTTTAGGGTTTATATTTATTTTACAGGTAACTTGGTATTTATTTTAACTAGGTACAATAGCTATTAAATAGTTAATAACTATTTAATAGCTACCTAGTTAAAATAATTACCAATTTACCTGTAAAATAAATCCTAACCTAAGTTACAAATACACCTAGACTATCAATAAATTAAATAAACTACAAAGATTTAAACTAAAATACAATAAAATAAACTAAACTAAATTACAAAAAAAAACAGACACTAAATTACAAAAAATAAAAAAAATATTCTAACAGCGTGCTAAGCTGAGAAACTAGTTGCACATTTAACTACATAGTGAATACTCTTTGTACACTGTGTTTTAACTTTGTTTTTATTAAAAGTGAGTTTTATATATCACTTGACTGAGAGCCTGTTCTTTCCTGCTGGGAGACTACGCCCCTGAGAGAGGTGTTTGAGGGCCTGAGACAGTGAGCTGGGACACTGAGAGATCCCAGTCTGTGTTACTTAGCACGAGTGAGTGCTGCCACGCTTGTGTGGATGCGATTCCTCATCGGATTGGTGGAAGGGTCCCTCGTGACCTCCTGGAGAGTCTAGCTGAGTGTTTGTCTGCCGGGAGACGTATAGGTCCCGGTCTGCTGTTTCTGGCACCCCTAGTGCCGCTCCACTTGTGAGTAGCTCCATTGTTGTTTGCTGTCATTGAAGTTTGTCCAAACCTTATTACCCTATTTGGCGCCTCTTTGTTCCCACCCTAGGGAGTCTCTTGATATTTCCGGATTTTTGAGAGAGCAGCCTGTTTCTTTTTCGTCTACAGTTTGGGACCCGGATTGCTCGACACATGGCGCACCTCTAGAGGTTGAATCGTCATCATCTTTCTAACTCCATTTAAAAAAAATATTGCACACAAAAGTTATAAGGGCTATAAGAGAAAAAAAAGTCCTCAAAGGGATTTAACATAGAGATACATACATACACATGTCTAATGATATATATGTATATTTATATATGTGACAGTGTATATATGTATTTATGTGTTTATATGTGTATATATATATATGTATATACAGACATACATACACATATAAACACATAAATACATATGTATACATATACAGACATATATATAAGTGCATTAGAGCCTTTTGCCGTTAAGTAGATGAAAACATGTAAAAACATATTTATGCAATATTCATTTTAAATAAAGTTTTAACTATGTATTTACTGTAAATATTTTACATTCCAATGTTCTGTACATAGCAGAATATGTTATTTGTATTTTTAAATAGATATTCATATATATATATATATATATATATTTATTTATATCTGTAAATATCTAAACCTATATATAATCATCTATATATACACTCACCAGCAATTTTATTAGGTACACCTTGCTAGTACTGGATTGGACCCCCTTTTGCCTTCAGAACTGCATTAATTCTTTGTGGCATAGATTCAACAAGGTGTTGGAAACATTCCTCTGAGATCCTGGTCCATATTGACATGATAGCATCATAAAGTTGCTGCAGATTTGTCAGCTGCACATCCATGATGCAAATCTCCCGTTCCACCACATCCCAAAGGTGCTCTATTGGATTGAGATCTGGTGACGGTGTAGGTTATTGGAGTACAGTGAACTCATTGTCATGTTCAAGAAACCAGTTTTAGATTATTTGAGCTTTGTGACGGTGCATTATCCTGCTGGAAATTGCCATCAGAAGATGGGTACACTATAGTCATAAAGGGATGGACATGGTCAGCAACAATACTCAGGTTGTACTAAGGGGACCAAATTCTGCTAAGAAAATATCCCCCACACCATCACACCACCACCTCAGCTTCCTGTTCTTAGCTGATAGGAGTGGCAACCGGTGTGGTATTCAGCTGCTGTAGCTAATCTGCTTCAAGGTTCAGAGATAGTATTCTGCATACCTTGGTTGTAACAAGTGGTTATTTGAGTTACTGTTGCCTTTCTATCATCTCAAACCAGTCTGCCCATTCTCCTCTGACCTCTAACATCAACAAGGCATTTTCGTCCACACAACTGCCGCTCACTGGATATTTTCTCTTTTTTGGGCCATACTCTGTAAACCCTAGAGATGGTTGTGCTTGAAAATCCCAGTAGATCAGCAGTTTTTGAAATACCTCTGGCACCAACAACCATGCCACTTTCAAAGTCACTTAAATCCCTTTCTTCCCCATTCTGATGATCGGTTTGAACTTCAGCAAGTCGTCTTCACTACGTGCCTAAATTCATTGAGTTGCTGCCATGTGATTGGCTGATTAGCAATTTCTGTTACCAAGCAATTAAACAGGTGTACCTAATAAGTGTATATAGGTATAAATATATATTTGTTTAAAAAAACATCAGATATATGTAGAAATATTTATTTATGAATAAATAGAACATATTCCGTTACGTAAAGAACATTGGAATATGAAATATTCATATTTTCATGTCAAGTTAGCGCTAATGAGAATTTTATGGTGTTTGAGCAAAAGTGGGATGTTTTATTCCACTTTTTCTTTCTCCATTGACTTCTATGGGGTAATATGTGAACGTGCACGCTATATTCTACGTTCAGATTTTTACACTAGTCGGGTTACAGCTAGAGAAAGAACAGCTTACTTTCAACTTGTAATACAAGCGCAACCCGACTATCTCAAAAATCCTAATTCTAGCAGAGTTATCGCTCTAGCAGAAAAGCAAAATACCTCTCCACTTCTATCTAGCCCTTAAGGTACAGTGCACTGAAAATAGTGTATTTTGATTTGTATTACATGTAATATTAAAGTATTATGTGTAATATTAAAGTTTAACTTAATAACTGGAAACATGGGAGCAATTACTGTACATATTCTGGCAGTGGCACCCATGTCTACTTCTACGAATTGAACATGCCAAGTTTAAAGACACAAAATAGAGTTCATAGCACAACCTGAATCAATTACAGCTAAGTCAATCCAAAAAATAAAAAATACTCTAAAGCAGCGTTCTCTATTCCAAGTTTGTCTGATAAATATATTTTCAGCTCAGACATATTACAATCTGGCTGTAAAGTGTTTTTCCCTATAGTAGTGGAATTATGTTTATAAATACATTAAGTCATATGATATTTAAATATCTTGTTTGAAAAATACTGTACATATATGTGGTGCATGCTTCGTAAAAAAAATATTCAATTTATCCATGCCACAAGTGCTGCCACTTTATCTCAATGAATTGTAGAGCAATATGGTTCTTACATGCCACTATGTAAGCACACTAAGTGCCTGTGATATCAACGCCAACACCAACGCCTTAAAGGGACAGTATACACCAATTTTCATATAACTGCATGTAATAGACGCCACTATAAAGAATAATATGCACAGATACTTATATAAAAATCCAGTATAAAACCGTTTAAAAACTTACTTAGAAGCTCACAATTTAGCTCTGTTAAAAAGGTAACTAGAACACCCACTGCAAGTCGGAAAAGCAAACACTTCCCCCTCCCCCTTCCTCTGCATATGAGAAGACCCTTTACACAAACAGGAGCAAGCTGGAGTAGGTATACGTCGGTATTTTCCTAAAACTTTGGGGCTTGGTTAGGAGTCTGAAATCAGAGCAATGTTATTTAAAAATAAGCAAAACTATATGTTTTTGTTTGTTTTTTTAAAAAACTGAATGGGCTATATAAATGGATCATCTACAAAACATTTATGCAAAGAAAAATCGAGTGTATAATGTCCCTTTACGTCAGTGTTTTCAGTTCTATTTTTCAAGACTCACTAACATGCCAGATTTCTAGGATGTCTAAGCGAAAAACACTTGATATGTTCAGATGCTCGGGAATTGTGGATAACTAACCTTTTCTTCTACTTTGTAATCCTACAAATCGGACTTGATATAAGCCTAAAATTGAGAAAAAACATGCATTAAGAGACCATGAGGGATATTTATCAAGCCGTCAACCGCAAATACGCTGGAATTCCGCAGCGTAATTGTGGCGAGCTTGATTCGACCCATTTATCAAAGCCTACAGACCGGCAAAAGTTTAAATTTGTGACGTAACATATGATCCGCCAATCTCAATCCGATACAGATCGATGCTTACGTCATTACAGATGTTCCGAATACACATTGGGCACTATTTGACAACTTTTGCTAGTTAAGAAATATCTAACAGGTACGCTCGCCCCTATTCCGGTCCAGCATACCTGGTTTTCAATCCGCCACCCTGGAAGCCGCAGATTCGATTGGAATCAATGGGAGTCTGAAAGCAGCGTAAGCTTATGTTCGATGCCCATTGATTTCTATTGCAGAAAACAAATTATGTTTACACCTAACACCCTAACATAAGCCCTGAGTCTAAACACCCCTAATCTGCCACCCCGCCATCGCCACCACCTACATAATATTATTAACCCCTATCCCGCTGCTCTCCGACCCCGCCGTCACCTAAATAAATGTATCAACCCCTATCCCGCCGCTCCCGGAGCCTACTGCAACTAAATAAATGTATTAACCCCTATCCCGCCGCTCCCGGAGCCCACCGCAACTAAATAAATGTATTAACCCCTATCCCTCCGCTCCCGGAGCCCACCACAACTCTAATAAAGTTATTAATCCCTATCCCGCTGCTGCCAGACCCGGCCGCAACTAAATAAATCTATTAACCTCTAAACCCCTGGCATCCCACATCGCTACCACTAACTAAACCTATTAACCCCTAAACCACCAGCCCCCCTAAACTAAATTAAGCTATTAACCCCTAAACCTAACAACCCGCTAACTTTACATTAAATATTAACGCATCCCTATCTTATAATAAATTAAAACTTATCTTTAGAATTAAAATAAACTATATTAAACTACTAAGTAACCTACCCTATTATACTAAAATTACATTAAACTATATTAAACTATTAATTAACCTACCCTAACTATTATACTAAAATTACATTAAACTATATTAAACTACCAATTAACCTACCCTTACTATTATCCTACAATTACATTAAACTAGCAATTAAATTAACTATATTACATATTTAAAAACCTAACCCTACTCAAGTTATTTAAATCTACTATAAAGAATTACTAAGTTACACAAAATAAAAAATAAATTATCAAATATTTAAATTAATTACACCTAATCTAATAGCCCTATCAAAATAAAAAAGCCCCCCAAAATAAAAAAAAACCTAGCCTACAATAAACTACCAATGTCCCTTTAAAGGGCCTTTTGCGGGGTATTGCCCCGAAGAAATCAGCTCTTTTACCTGTAAAATAAAATACAAACACCCCCCAACAGTAAAACCAACCACCCACACCATCAATTCCCCCAAATAAAAACCTATCAAAAAAAACCTAAGCTCCCCATTGCCCTGAAAAGGTCATTTGTATGGGCATTGCCCTTAAAAGGGCATTTAGCTCTTTTTCTGCCCAAAGTCCCTAACCTAAAATTAAAACCCACCCAATAAACCCTTAAAAAACCTAACACTAACCCCCGAAGATCCACTTACAGTTTTCGAAGACCAGACATCCATCCTCATTCAAGCGGCAGAAGTCCTCAGCGAAGCCGGCAGAAGTCTTCATCCAAGCGGGCTGAAGTCTTCATCCAAGAGGGCAGAAGTCTTCATCCAGGCGGCATCTGCTATCCTTATCCATCTGGCGCGGAGCGGCTCCATCTTCAAGACATCCAACGCGGAGCATCCTCTTCTTCCGACGTCTCTTGAAGAATGAAGTTTCCTTAAAATGACGTCATCCAAGATGGTGTCTCTTACATTCCGATTGGCTGATAGAATTCTATCAGCCAATCGGAATTAAAGGAGAAAAAATACTATTGGCTGTTGCAATCAGCCAATAGGATTGAGCTTTCATTCTATTGGTTGATTTGAATAGCCAATAGAATGCAAGCTCAATCCTATTGGCTGATTGGATCAGCCAATAGGATGAAAGTTCAATCCTTTTGGCTGATTGCAACAGCCAGTAGGATTTTTTCCCCTTTAATTCCGATTGGCTGATAGAAATCTATCAGCCAATCAGAATGTAAGGGACACCATCTTGGATGACGTCATTTAAAGGGAAACTTCATTCTGCAACTGATGTCGGAAGAAGAGGATGCTCCGCGCTGGATGTCTTGAAGATGGAGCCGCTCCGTGCCGGATGGATGAAGATAGAAGATGCCGTCTGGATGAAGACTTCTGCTGGCTTCGAGGAGGAATTCGGCCTGCTTGGATGAAGACTTCTGCCGGCTTTGCTGAGGACTTCTGCCGCATGGATGAGGATCGATGTCCGGTCTTCGAAAACTGTAAGAGGATCTTCGTGGTTAGTGTTAGGTTTTTTTAAGGGTTTATTGGGTGGGTTTTAATTTTAGGTTAGGGACTTTGGGCTGAAAAATAGCTAAATGCCCTTTTAAGAGCAATGCCCATACAAATGCCCTTTTCAGGGCAATGGGGAGCTTAGGTTTTTTAGATAGGTTTTTATTTGAGGGTTTAGTTGTGTGGGTGGTGGGTTTTACTGTTGGGGGGGTTGTATTTTATTTTACAGGTAAAAGAGCTGATTTCTTTGGGGCAATGCCCCGCAAAAGGCCCTTTTAAGGGCCATTTGTAGTTTATTGTAGGCTAGGGTTTTTTTTTATTTTTTGGGGGGGCTTTTTTATTTTTATAGGGCTAATAGATTAGGTGTAATTAGTTTAAATATTTGATCATTTATTTTTTATTTTGTGTAACTTAGTGTTTTTTATTTTGTGTAACTAAGTTGTTATTTTTTTTGTAACTTAGTCATTTTTAATTGTAGATTTAAATAAATTGAGTAGGTTAGGTTTTTAAATATGTAAAATTTGTAATTTAATTGTTAGTTTAATGTAATTTTAGTATAATAGTTAGGGTAGGTTAATTCATAGTTTAATATAGTTTAATGTAATTTTAGTATAATATGGTAGGTTAATTAGTAGTTTAATATAGTTTATTTTAATTCTAAAGGTAAGTTTAAATTTATTATAAGATAGGGATGAGTTAATATTTAATGTAAAGTTAGCTAGGTTGTTAGGTTTAGGGGTTATTAGTTTAATTTAGTTTTTGGCGATGTGGGGGGCTGGCGGTTTAGGGGTTTAGTAAGTGTTAGTGATGTGGGAGGCCAGGGGTTTAGAGGTTAATACATTTATTTAGTTGCGGAGGGGTCCGGGAGCGGGGGGATAGGGGTTAATAACTTTATTAGAGTTGCGGTGGGCTCCGGGAGTGGAGGGATAGGGGTTAATAACTTTATTAGAGTTGCGGTGGGCTCCGGGAGCAGCGGGATGGGGGTTAATAACTTTATTTAGTAGCGGCGGGGTCCGGGAGTGGCAGGATAGAGGTTAAACATCTTAGTATAGTGGCGATGTTTAGTGACAGGGAATAAATAAAGTTGGTAAAAATCTGAATAGCAGCGAGATCGATGACTCTTAGTTAACAACAGTCCGCTGCTCACTGCCCCATACTTGGTGCGCGGCTTTTTGACAGCTGTTTTTATAAATATGGAGAGCGTATTCAGGTCCGCAGCCGCGATGTTAGGCAAGCATATTGGTGCCACTGAATGCAGCATAGTTGATGGCTTGATAATTCGGCCTCTATCAGTCATAATCGCTCTGCAGTTGACTCGCTTTCCTCACCCAAGTGATTGTCAAATGAAAGAAACCAAAGGTATACTGCTTAATTATCCTGGTGACAGCAGTAAATATTTGCGTAAATCAGTGTTTCAAAATAGAAAGGTGGAGTTAACTCCTTACCATAAGCCTAATATAATATGTATTTTTAACCTATTTATTGAAATCAAGAGATTTTTAACCTTATATTTAAATTTTAACTTTACTTTTGCAATCCTTAGCTGCTGCCCATTTATTCAGATTGAACCATTGTACCAATGCCAGGCAAAATAAATTACTTGTGTAAAGTGGTTGCTTTGAGTACAGATCTTTTAAGAGCTATTGCTGCAACATCTTTATTTTGGAGAAGATAAAAAAAAACTGTGAGAACTTTTAAAGTTTGAGAATGGTCAATTTGGAAGCTATAAAGATCCTTGCATGTTGGATCTAGCACCTTGAGATGTAACAGTTTTGTGAATTTTTTTTCTTTAAAATGTAATTTATTTGGATTATTGGTGATAATGCACTATTGTGGTGCCTTGTTATTATATTTATGATCTAGAGTTCACCCGTAGTGTAATATGTGGCAAAGTGTTGGATACAACTTATCCAAGGTCTGTAGGAATATGAGACTCACGAGGCACAGCAGATTGCTTCAACTGAGACAACATGTGTATAGAACTGAAATACTTTACTTTGTAAAAGAAAACAAACCTAATTAGATAATAGAAGTAAATTAGAAAGTTGTAAATTGTAAACTCTATCTGAATCATGAAAGAAAATGTTTGGGTTTCATGTCCGTTAAAGGTTATGAAACAGATTTTTTCATGATTTTCATGATTCAGAGCATGCAATTTTAAAAACGTTCTAATTTACATCTTATCAAATTTTCTTCATTTTCTTGGTATCTTTTGTTGAAAAGCAGGGATGTAAGCTAAGGCGTGTTCACATATCTGGAGCACTATATAGCAGCAGTTTTGCAAGAATGTTATTCATTTGCAAGATTGCAGCACTATTTCCTGCCATGTAGTTTTCCAGACACCTACTTAGGTATCACTTCAACAAAGAATACCCTGGCAACTAACCGATTTTAATAATGCAAGTAAATTGGAAACCTTTTAAAAATTATCTACTCTGAATCACAAAATACATGTTTGGGTTTCATATCCCTTTAAGGTTTCTGGGTCCTTGATAACTACAACACACATCACTTATAAGTTCTCTCTTAAAATCTTCACTGAATTAATCCTATTCTACATTTACCAGAATGGATTCATAATAAATAAAGTGTTACTGAAAATATTATAAATATCCTAAATCAGAAGAAAGTAAAAGTCCTTTAGCAAAAAATAACAAAAGTGATATACAGGTGATCCCACTACTGGCCAACTAATAGTAGATACAATTGCAAGCTTTCAGGACACTGAGGTCTATTTGTCAGGCATTCTGATGTACAAATGGAGCTCAGCTATATTTATATACAGTATAAAGGGTAAGCTATACTTATTTCAAAATAACATGAAAAACAGCAACATTTGTTGTGTTGTAGTTGTATGGTCAGAGCTTTGGGAAACATTTCACAGTGATGTATAAAGATGCTTGTGACTCCTTATACCTTATATCGCTTATACCTCTCTGTATTTTGCACATACAGCAATCATTGAAGTAAAACCATCTGCATATTATCTTAGGGGCCCTGTTTCTACCTTTTTGGTGTCCAAGGGCTCCCATTCTCTCCTGCTTTTCAGGCTGCTGAGCAGCTCTCACCAACTGACCAGACCGCCCATGCTCTCCAGCCTGGCCAGCAGCTCTGACCAACTAACCAGGCCTATAATTTGCATACAATGAGAGAAGCGCTCTACCAGGAACGAACAACAGCTCAGTGGCTTGTTCTATGGCGATTTACCACCCGGAAGCAGCCTCTTTTAGACCAGTGTGCTTTTCACAGAAGAAAACTTTCCTAAACTAACTAACCAGGCCTCCCATGCACTCTCCAATGGCCTGCTTTACCCCCATGCACTCTTTCTTTCTTTCTTGATCAGCAGCACTCACCAACTGACCAGGCTCATTCTGCTAGTTCAGTATTCTCTCCTCTCTTGACATATTTCACTCTCTCTGCATTGACAACTCTCCAAATCCAAACACAAAATGCACAGAGCACCTTTCATTGATTTGTTGCTTTATATTGGTTTATTGAGGAAAATATATTTTATAATGTGTTTGTTGTAATGGGTTCAAATGTATTTAATTTTTTAACCTTAAAATTAATTTTTACTGTTAATTCTTGATAGACAGCCATTGTTATCTGTATTTATTTTTACATTAAATTGATGGTGATGACATATTCTGCATTGTTTGATATTTTTGGTGCTTTAACTGACATAAAAAAATAGCATCATTAGCATAGGCAGTGCTATCCTGCTTTAAGGGTCCACACATGCATCTATGGTATTCCGATATCATTAGCGTTAATCATTTTCGTGTTATCATTGTTTTTTGGTATATTATTCATTTAACAAGACCCATTGTGTGTTGAATTTGATCTATCTATTTTGTTGTTGAAAGGATTGTAATAGCCACATGTATATTTTTCCTAATACAAAAATTGTGTTATCACTTGGATTGTGATCACTCAGAACTTTGCAAAAACAAGGAAAAGCAGCTATAATCCTGCCAATAAGCAGGATCGGAAGGATTGGAATAGACCCCAATATAAATAAAAAAAGACTCCAACTACAATCTTTCCTCTGTAAACTAAAGAGGTCAGTCTTAGCCCTTCTAATGATAATAATAATAGCGTAGGCCTCTTGTGGAAGTAATATAAACTAGGGTTTAATAACAAGCATTCAAGTTAACACGTGTCCCTCAAAATATAGGAGTATAAGGCCTAGATTTGGAGTTTTGTCGGTAAGGACCCGCGTAGCTAACGCCGGCTTTTTTCTGGCCGCACCATAAAAATAACTCTGGTATTGAGAGTCCACATAAAGGCTGCGTTAGGTTCCAAAAAAGGAGTGTAGAGCATTTTTTAACGCAGCTTCAACTCTCAATACCAGAGTTGCTTACGCAAGCGGCCAGCTCGTGCACGATTCCCCCATAGAAAACAATGGGGCTGTTTGAGCTGAAAAAAAACCTAACACCTGCAAAAAAGCCGCGTTCAGCTCTTAACGCAGCCCCATTGTTTGCTATGCGGAAACACCTCCTAAGTCTGCACCTAACACCCTAACATGTAGACATGAGTCTAAACACCCCTAACCGTACACTTATTAACCCCTAATCTGCCGTCCCCGCTATCGCTGACACCTGCATTTTATTTTTAACCCCTAATCTGCCGCTCCGTAAACCGCCGCTACTTACATTATCCTTATGTACCCCTAATCTGCTGCCCCTAACACCGCCGACCCCTATATTATATTTATTAACCCCTAATCTGCCCCCCACAACGTCGCCTCCACCTGCCTACACTTATTAACCCCTAATCTGCCGAGCGGACCGCACCGCTATTATTATAAAGTTATTAACCCCTAATCCGCCTCACTAACCCTATAATAAATAGTATTAACCCCTAATCTGCCCTCCCTAACATCGCCGACACCTAACTTCAAACATTAACCCCTAATCTGCCGACCGGAGCTCACCGCTATTCTAATAAATGTATTAACCCCTAAAGCTAAGTCTAACCCTAACACTAACACCCCCCTAAGTTAAATATAATTTTATTCTAACTAAATAAATTAACTCTTATTAAATAAATGATTCCTATTTAAAGCTAAATATTTACCTGTAAAATAAATCCTAATATAGCTACAATATAAATTATAATTACATTGTAGCTATTTTAGGATTAATATTTATTTTACAGGCAACTTTGTAATTATTTTAACCAGGTACAATAGCAATTAAATAGTTAAGAACTATTTGATAGTTACCTAGTTAAAATAATTACAAAATTACCTGTAAAATAAATCCTAACCTAAGTTACAATTAAACCTAACACTACACTATCATTAAATTAATTAAATAAAATACCTACAATTACCTACAATTAAACCTAACACTACACTATCAATACATTAATTAAATACAATACCTACAAATAAATACATTTAAATAAACTAACTAAAGTACAAAAAATAAAAAAGAACTAAGTTACAAAAAATAAAAAAATATTTACAAACATAAGAAAAATATTACAACAATTTTAAACTAATTACACCTACTCTAAGCCCCCTAATAAAATAACAAAGCCCCCCAAAATAAAAAAAATGCCCTACCCTATTCTAAATTACTAAAGTTCAAAGCTCTTTTACCTTACCAGCCCTGAACAGGGCTCTTTGCGGGGCATGCCCCAAGAAGTTCAGCTCTTTTGCCTGTAAAAAAAAACATACAATACCCCCCCAACATTACAACCCACCACCCACATACCCCTAATCTAACCCAAACCCCCCTTAAATAAACTTAACACTAAGCCCCTGAAGATCTTCCTACCTTGTCTTCACCCTGCCAGGTTCACCGATCGGTCCAGAAGAGCTCCTCCGATGTCCTGATCAAAGCCCAAGCGGGGGGCTGAAGAGGTCCATGATCCGGCTGAAGTCATCATCCAAGCGGGAGCTGAAGAGATCCATGATCCGGCTGAAGTCTTCATCCAAGCGGGGCAGAAGAGGTCTTCCATCTGATTGAAGTCTTCATCCAAGCGGGATCTTCTATGGTCATCCATCCGGAGCGGCAGGATCCTGAAGACCTCCGACGCGGAACATCCATCCTGGCTGACGACTGAACGACGAATGACGGTTCCTTTAAATGACGTCATCCAAGATGGCGTCCCTCGAATTCCGATTGGCTGATAGGATTCTATCAGCCAATCGGAATTAAGGTAGGAATCAGCCAATCAGAATCAAGTTCAATCCGATTGGCTGATTGGATCACTAACTTATTACCACTAACTTATTACCAATAATGTACTAACAGGTACAAAGGTAAAGATACTTATGAGCAATTTATATTCCAAGTCATTACTTACAGGTACTGTTATCTAATATATCTAGACCTGATATTACAACAGTGGTCATTATCATGATCAGTTATCTACTCACTAGACAAATCTAAAATCCCAACAGGGGTTATATCCGATATAGAGTCCATATATTGATGATGGGCCCTATTTCAGTAGGCATATGCATATTTTAAATTGTTTGTATACCCCAAATTTTTAATTATATTAGTAAAAGTTATATTTTAATTTTCCTTTTTCACAAATATTCTTTCATAACGTTCACAAGTGCTACATTTGTACTTCTATCAGTTCTTTACTGATTTGTTGTTCAACTCCAAGAAGTCTCAACCAGTTGTACGGAATTGTGGTGCATTAAACAATACTGTAGAATGTTTGAGACCAACCTGTATGATGAGTACTGTCATGAAAACCTCATGATTTATTTGACCACAATAATTATAGATAATTATAACGCGACTTCCAAAAGGTTTAGTTTATATGTAAAGAAAGAACGGCCACCATTAGGGTACACTAGTGCATATTGCGAGGAAATCTACTCAATTTCCACTTTTTTTGGTCTTTACTATGACTTTCTATGTTAATATTCAGTTTCTGCTGTCAAGTACTCTACATACTCTGGTTTTGTATTTTAAGTCCAATCTTATTGATAATGAATTAGCTTTTTACTGTGGTATGCCTTATGTTATGTTTGCTTCTTCGAGCAGTGTTCTGATTATGTGAATCCCTGTTTGCTAAGATCTACATCCTATTTCATTCTATGCATTTGAGTTTTATTTGGAGTTTCAGTACTTAAAGGGACAGTCTACTCCAGAATTGTTATTGTTTAAAAAGATAGACAATCCCTTTATTAACTGTAAACAAAGGATGTACAATGGCACCACCACGGCTAACTCCCCTAAATAACTAAATAGAAATGGGGCTTTAACTGTGTTAAGCCTTCAATATAGAATTATAATTATAAAAGGGGAGAGGTGCTGTGCAGCAGTTTCTAAGTAACAAGCTATTGAGGGAAGAACCCCCCCAAAAAGGGCTGCACTACAAGCACTCAAAGCTTGGACTAGAAGGATGAAAACTGTGGTATAAAATATAACTTTTATTGGATTACATTTAAAATTGAGATTAAGGGACCCAGTGTGTGTGACCACGTTAAAAACAACTAAAGACTCATTGTTGGAGTCTTTAGTTGTTTTTAACTTGGTCACACACACTGGGTCCCTTAGGCCCCTATTTAACAAAGGTCTTGCGGACCTGATCCAACAGTGCGGATCAGGTCCGCAAGACCTCGCTGAATGCGGAGAGCAATACGCTCTCCGTATTCAGCATTGCACCAGCAGTTCACAAGAGCTACTGGTGCAACGCCGCCCCCTGCAGACTCGCAGCCAATCGGCCGCCAGCAGGGAGGTGTCAATCAACCCGATCGTACTCAATCGGGTTGAATTGCGGCGATTCCTGTCCGCCTGCTCAGAGCAGGAGGACAGGGTTATGGAGCAACGGTCTTTGTGACTGCTGCTTCATAACTGCTGTTTCTGGCGAGTCTGAAGACTCGCCAGAAACACGGGCCGTCAAGCTCCTTTCAGAGCTTGATGGATAGGCCCCCCAATCTCAATTTTAAATGTAATCCAATAAAAGTTATATTTTATACCACAGTTTTCATCCTTCTAGTCCAAGCTTTGAGTGCTTGTAGTGCAGCCCTTTTCTGGGGGGTTCTTCCCTCAATAGCTTGTTAATCCCTTTATTAACCATTACCCAGTTTTGCATAACAAACACTTTTTACCTCTGTGATTACTTTGTATCTAAGCCTCTGTAGACTACCCCATAGTTCAGTTCTTTTGACAGACTTGCATTTTAGTCACTCAGTGCCCTCTCATAAGTATCATAAGTAACTCCACAGGCTTGTGCACAATGTTATCTATATGGCACACATGAACTAACACCCCTTAGCTGTAAAAACCTGTCAAATGCATTTAGATGAGAGGCGGCCTTCAAGGGTTTAGAAATTAGCATATGAGCCTACCTAGGTTTAGCTTTCAACTAAAAATACCAAAAGAACAAAGCAAATTTGATGATAAAAGTACATTTGAAAGTTGTTTAAAATTGCATGCCCTATCTGAATCATGAACATTTAATTTTGACTTTATTGTCCCTTTAAGTAGACAACACTGTGAAAGAAAGCCTGCATACCTACATTATATAACTTGATGTTACACTTGTTTGCTTATTTACAGTGTATGAGATATATAGAGAACATCCCACATCTTAGACGTATGCATATGCTCTATTAATAATATATAAGATCATGGTCCCTTCAAATATCATGTTTAAATTTTGAGTACTGAATAGGCTGACCATATTGCCGCTTTAAAAAGGGACACATATGAAAAATACATGTGTCAGGGCTGTTTTTAGGGCTGTTTAAAGAAATGGTTTTGTATAAGAACCCTCACATATGTATTTTTCCTTCTTAAAGCGGCAATATGGTCAGCCTAGTACTGAACCACTTTATTTATATTGACACTCACTATAATGTAGCTTACTATCTTCAGCTACATATGTTTACATGCTGTTTAAAGGTTCTTAGCATTTTTGTTTGGAATATTATGTGTTTCCTAATAGTAATAGTAGAATAGCACTGAAGCAAGGTCCAGGAGTGACGTTCTACTTACATAAACCTCCTATTAACCATTACTTTCTTCTGTAGTATTAGATCAGTGGAAGATAAACATAAACCAAAAGGCCAATTCTTTAGACTTCAGAAAATATTGTTCTAATATAGAGGAGTGAGGACTATAATGAACAAGCTAGAACAGGACAGTTTCATAGAAAAAGGATATAATGAAGAACTAATTAAAGAAGCAAACATGAGTGCATAAGGGAAAAGAACAGAGAAAGCCTTCTAAAACCTAACAAAGAAACAATCAAATAAAAAATAGAAACCATAATTTTGATACGACATTCCTCACCCAGTACATCTCAGATTTTAAATTAATAAAACAAGATTTTATATAAACACTGGCATCAGGTCAATAAAGATCCAGTTTTAAGTGAAATTTTAGAAGATAAACCAAGGATTATTTATAAGAACGCAAAAACCTTAAAAAAATATTCTATGCCCCAAGTGACGATAGGAAAGCAAGTAAAACATATGACATAAATTTAGAGGGCAATAAACTAGAGTTTTTTTTTCTTTGCCACAACTACAAAGCATGTAAATTTAGTAGCAAATGTAAAATGGTTAAATCCACTAATTCAAACTTTACATTGAATATTAGAGATAGCTGTTAGATGTACTGACTCAAACATAATATACCTAATACAATGCCCATGTAAAAAAACAATACTTAAGACAAATGGGACGCCCTCTACGGGGCAGAATAAAGCAACACCTATCAAAAATAAGGTGGGGATTTGATGTCCAAACATTTTGAGGAATACCATAGTCAAAAAACAGATGGCTTCAAATATTGGGGACTGAAGAAGGTTAAAACACATAGAGGTGGTAACATGACAAAAAAATCTACTACTTGCTGAAGCTGAACTGATTTTTAACTTTAGGACTTTAAATGCAGAATTAGACCTGAACCCATTTAATTAACCATTAGAAGGAATAGATAGTATTATGATTAGAATCCCCATATTTATTATAAACTGATTACATAAGGTACGTTTGTGAATGAATGCTAAAGAAATTGCTATGAAATGTAATCAATGTATTAGGAAATCGATTAGAAATGTATTTTTAATATGGTTGAATGTTTTATCTCTAAACATATATTTTACCAATTTTTACAAATGTTTTACTGTTTCTACCAAATCTGTTTAAGCATTTTTATTTATAAGTGCACTGGATATGAGGAACTTAAAAGGAATATTGAAGAAAATACATTCAGAAATATCCAGTTTCTTCTATAAGATACGACGAGTCCACGGATTCATCCTTTACTTGTGGGATATTATTCTCCTGCTAACAGGAAGTGGCAAAGGGCACCACAGCAGAGTTGTCTATATCGCTCCTCCCTTGACTCCACCCCCCAGTTATTCTCTTTGCCTACTCTAAGTACTAGGAAGGGTAAAGTGAAAGAGGTGATAAAATGTTAGTTTTTATTTTCTTCAAGCAAGAGTGTTTTATTTTAAATGGTACCGGTGTGTACTATTTTCCCTCAGGCAGCACATGGATGAAGACTTCTGCCTGGAGGCTGATGATCTTAGCAGTTGTCACTAAGATCCAGAGCAGTTCCCACAGAATGGCTGAGGAGTACTTAAGAAACTTCAGTGTGAGGAACGTTTTTCATGCTATAAGCAGTGAGGTATGTTCAGTCATTTTTTTCTGGAGAGACTGTGGTATTTCAGAATTGGCTGACAGTATCCCCATGAGGTAAAGGATAAGCAGTAATCCTAAAATTATTACTGAGCTTGGATATATGGGCTTGCATATATGGGCTAAGAAAAAATGGTTGACACTGAGTTTTGTATGTTTGTGGGCAAACGTTTACATAACTGGGAGTGCTGATAACGTTTTTATGTGGAACGTTTTTCATGCTTAATGAGAGGGTACACATGGCTTTCTTTTTGGGTTTAGGAACCCACATGGCTAGTTTTAGACCTCTCTGGTGCGGTTCATTTGGGCTGAGAGACATCAAGTGAGATGGGCGGGGCCTATTTTCGCGCCTCAGTTGCACAGTTGTTTTTGTCAGGTAAGCAGCAAGCTCCAACTCCGGTGGGCCCTTGTGAGCTGTATTGGGCCAAATCAAAGCTTTAACCCAGTTTTGCAGACCCCTGAGGGCAGGTAGGCACCACAGCAGGGCTGTGGCGAGGTGCAGGGGGTGTTTTTTATTGATATTAACCTTTTTTTAATTATCCGTTTTTTCTAGTAAGGGTTAAGTGTTCCTTTCCTTGTGGAGCAAACTTAGCTGCATAGTTTGGATGCTTCTATCATACAATTGGAATGATTTGATTGTTTTAAAGCAGTTTTGGAAAACTTGTATGCTTTTTTTCTCTTAAAGGCGCAGTACCGTTTTTTAAGATTGTTATTTTTTCACTAAATAAAGTGTTTTCAAGCCTGTTTGTGGTCATTACTAGCCTGTTTAACATGTCTGACATTGAGGAAAGCCAATGTTTCATGTGTTTAGAAGCCATTGTGGAACCCCCACTTAAAATGTGTCCCTCATGCACTGAAAGGGCCTTAAATTGCAAAGAACATATTTTAGCTGATAAAAGTATGTTGCAGGATGATTCTCAGTCATAAAATAATCAATTTATGCCATCTAATTCTCCCCAAGTGTCACAACCGTTAACGCCCGCACAAGCAACGCCAAGTACTAGTGCGTCTAATTCTTTCACCCTGCAAGATATGGCCGCAGTTATGTCTACTACCCTCACTGAGGTTTTATCTAAACTGTCTGGGTTGCAGGGGAAGCGCAGTAGGTCCGGTGTGAGAGTAAATGCTGAGCCCTCTGACGCTTTATTAGCCATCTCCGATGTACCTTCACAATGTTCTGAGTTGGGGGTGAGGGATTTGCTGTCTGAGGGAGAGCTTTCTGATTCAGGAAAGATGTTCCCTCAAGCAGACTCAGATATGACAACTTTTAAGTTTAAGCTAGAACACCTCCGCTTGTTGCTCAGGGAGGTTTTGGCGACTCTGGATGATTGTGACCCTATTATAATTCCACCAAAGAAATTGTGTAAAATGGATAGATATCTAGAGGTTCCTACTTACACTAATGTTTTTCCGGTCCCTAAGAGGATTTCGGACATTATTACTAAGGAGTGGGATAGACCAGGTATTCCGTTCTCTCCCCCTCCTACTTTTAAGAAAATGTTTCCCATATCTGACACCATTCGGGATTCGTGGCAGATGGTCCCTAAGGTGGAGGGAGCTATTTATACCCTGGCTAAACGTACAACTATACCTATTGAGGACAGTTGTGCTTTCAAAGATCCTATGGATAAAAAATTAGAGGGTCTTCTAAAGAAAATATTTATTCATCAGGGTTTTCTTCTGCAACCTATAGCGTGCATTGTTCCTATAACTACTGCAGCTGCTTTTTGGTTCGAGACTCTAGAGGAGACTCTTAAGGTTGAGACCCCATTAGATGATATTCTGGACAGAATTAGAGCTCTTAAGCTAGCTAATTCTTTCATTACAGATGCCACTTTTCAACTGGCTAAATTAGCGGCAAAGAATTCAGGTTTTGTCATTTTAGTGCGTAGAGCGTTATGGCTTAAGTCCTGGTCTGCTGATGTGTCATCAAAATCTAAGCTTTTAGCTATTCCTTTCAAGGGTAAGACCCTATTTGGGCCTGAACTGAAAGAGATCATTTCCGACATCACTGGAGGAAAAGGCCATGCCCTTCCTCAGGATAAGACAAATAAGATGAAGACCAAACATAATAATTTTCGTTCCTTTCGAAACTTCAAAGGTGGTCCCCCTACCTCCTCCCCTGCCGCAAAGCAGAAGGGGAATTTTGCTCAATCCAAGTCAGTCTGGAGACCTAACCAGACCTGGAATAAGGGTAAACATGCCAAGAAGCTTGCTGCTGCCACCAAGACAGCATGAAGGGGCAGCCCCCTATCCTGGACCGGATCTAGTAGGGGGCAGACTTTCTCTCTTTGCTCAGGCTTGGGCAAGAGACGTTCAGGACTCCTGGGCTTTAGAAATCGTGACCCAGGGGTATCTTCTAGACTTCAAAGATTCTCCTCGAAGGGGGAGATTTCATCTTTCACGGTTGTCTGTAAACCAGACAAAAAGAGAGGCATTCTTACGCTGTGTAGAAGACCTATATACTATGGGGGTAATCTGCCCAGTTCCAAAAGCAGAACAGGGGCAGGGGTTTTACTCCAATCTGTTCGTGGTTCCCAAAAAAGAGGGAACCTTCAGACCGATTTTAGATCTCAAGATCCTAAACAAATTTCTCAGAGTCCCATCCTTCAAGATGGAGACCATTCGGACTATTTTACCAATGATCCAGGAGGGTCAATATATGACCACCGTGGATTTGAAGGATAGTATCTTCACATTCCTATCCACAAAGATCATCACCAGTTCCTCAGGTTCGCCTTCCTGGACAAGCATTACCAGTTTGTGGCTCTTCCCTTCGGGTTGGCCACAGCTATCAGAATTTTCACAAAAGTGCTAGGGTCCCTTTTGGCGGTTATAAGGCCGTGGGGCATAGCAGTGGTGCCTTATCTGGATGATATCTTAATTCAGGCGTCAACTTACCAACTAGCCAAATCTCACACAGACATTGTGTTGGCTTTTCTAAGATCTCACGGGTGGAAGGTGAACGTAAAGAAGAGTTCACTTATCCCTCTCACAAGAGTTCCATTCCTGGGAACTCTGATAGATTCGGTAAACATGAAAAAAAATTTGACGGAGGTCAGAAAATCAAAGATCTTAACCACCTGCCGAGCACTTAATTCCATTCCACGGCCGTCAGTGGCTCAGTGTATGGAGGTAATTGAACTAATGGTAGTGGCAATGGACATAGTTCCGTTTGCTCATTTGCATCTCAGACCACTGCAACTATGCATGCTCAGACAGTGGAATGGGGATTATGCAAATTTATCTCCTCAGATAAATCTGGATCAAGAGACCAGAGACTCTCTTCTTTGGTGGTTGTCACAGGATCATCTCTCCCAGGGAATGTGTTTCCACAGGCCAGCATGGGTCATAGTGATGACGGACGCCAACCTATTGGGCTGGGGTGCAGTCTGGAATTCCCTGAAAGCACAGGGTGTGTGGACTCAGGAGGAGGCTCTCCTTCCAATAAATATTCTAGAACTGAGAGCGATATTCAATGCTCTACAGGCATGGCCTCAGCTGGCTTCGGCCAGATTCATAAGATTCCAGTCGGACAATATAACGACTGTAGCATATATCAATCATCAGGGGGGAACAAAGAGTTCTCTAGCGATGATAGAGGTTTCCAAAATAATTCGATGGGCAGAGACTCACTCTTGCCATCTATCAGCAATCTATATCCCAGGAGTGGAGAACTGGGAAGCGGATTTTCTAAGTCGTCAGACTTTTCATCTGGGGGAGTGGGAGCTCCATCCAGAGGTGTTTGCACAATTGATTCATCAATGGGGCACACCAGAATTGGATCTGATGGCATCTCGTCAGAATGCCAAACTTCCTTGTTACGGGTCCAGATCAAGGGATTCCCAAGCAGTACTGATAGATGCTCTAGCAGTACCTTGGTCGTTCAACCTGGCTTATGTGTTTCCACCATTTCCTCTCCTTCCTCGTCTAATTGCCAGAATCAAACAGGAGAGGGCTTTGGTGATTTTGATAGCACCTGCGTGGCCACGCAGGACTTGGTATGCAGACCTGGTGGAAATGTCATCTCTACCACCGTGGACACTGCCACTGAGACAGGACCTTCTCATTCAAGGTCCGTTCCAGCATCCAAATCTAGTTTCTCGACAGCCTGGAAATTGAACACTTGATTTTACCTAAGCGAGGATTCTCTGAGTCAGTCATAGATACCTTGATTCAGGCTCGAAAGCCTGTCACTAGGAAGATTTACCATAAGATATGGCGTAAATATCTTTATTGGTGTGAATCCAAAGGTTACTCATGGAGTAAGATCAGGATTCCTAGGATTTTGTCCATTCTCCAAGAAGGATTGGAGAAAGGGTTATCAGCTAGTTCCTTATCTGCTTTGTCAATTTTACTGCACAAGCGTCTGGCAGATGTTCCAGACGTTCAGTCGTTTTGTCAGGCTTTGGTTAGAATTAAGCCTGTGTTTAAACCTGTTGCTCCGCCATGGAGTTTGAATTTAGTTCTTAAAGTTCTTCAAGGGATTCCGTTTGAACCTATGCATTCCATAGATATTAAGCTTCTATCTTGGAAAGTTCTGTTTTTAGTTGCTATCTCTTTGGCTCGAAGAGTTTCTGAACTATCTGCATTGCAATGTGACTCACCTTATCTTGTTTTCCATTCTGATAAGGTGGTTTTGCGTACCAAACCTGGATTCCTTCCTAAGGTTGTTACTAATAAGAATATTAATCAGGAAATTGTTGTTCCTTCCCTGTGTCCTAATCCTTCCTCTAAGAAGGAGCGTCTGTTGCACAACTTGGACGTGGTTCGTGCTTTGAAGGTTTACTTGCAAGCGACCAAAGATTTCCGTCAAACATCTTCTCTGTTTGTTGTCTATTCTGGAAAACGTAGAGGTCAAAAAGCTATGGCTACCTCTCTTTCTTTTTGTCTGAAAAGCATCATCCGTTTGGCATACAAGACTGCTGGACAGCAGCCTCCTGAATGAATTACAGCTCACTCTACTAGAGCGGTGGCTTCCACATGGGCTTTTAAAAATGATGCTTCTGTTGAACAGATTTGTAAGGCTGCGACTTGGTCTTCACTTCATACCTTTTCCAAATTTTACACATTTGATACTTTTGCTTCTTCGGAGGCTATTTTTGGGAGAAAAGTTCTTCAAGCAGTGGTGCCTTCTGTTTAGGCATCTGTCTTGTAAAGGATGAATCCGTGGACTCGTCGTATCTTATAGAAGAAAAGTAAATTTATGCTTACCTGATAAATTGATTTCTTCTATGATACGATGAGTCCACGGCCCGCCCTGTCAATTTAAGACAGATTATATTTTTTGATTCAAACTTCAGTCACCTCTGCACCTTTTAGTTTCTCCTTTTTCTTCCTGTACCTTCGGTCGAATGACTGGGGGGTGTAGTCAAGGGAGGAGCTATATAGACAGCTCTGCTGTGGTGCTCTTGCCACTTCCTGTTAGCAGGAGGATAATATCCCACAAGTAAAGGATGAATCCGTAGACTCGTCGTATCATAGAAGAAATCAATTTCAATCAGGTAAGCATAAATTTACTTTTTTACTTTGAAGATCTGTGCCTTTAAGAAGGTGGGTATAAATTAGTCATCTTGATAAAGCAGTCCATGCCGAAACGCGTAGAGAGTGACCTGTTGTGAACATTGTGGAACTTTGTGGATTACAATTCATCCACTGTGACCATTTGGATGATTGCGATAAGTGAAAGAGAGTCGCTATTTAACTTCATTCGAATTTGGAGCCTGAAATATACCGTTTACCCGATTGGTAAGACAGAGATCAGGCGACTATCCAGGAAATAATGGTTAGCAAGGCACTGAAACGCTGATACACAGACAGCAGTGAATGATCTCCATGAGACAAGACACCGCTAGTAACCAGGATATTTTCACTACACACTCGGAGGTCCAGTAAGGCTGCCACAAACCAAGATCTGGTAAGATACATTATGGATACAATATGCTACATTGATTACCATTATAACATTACGGATACACCAGTATATTGATAAATATTTTAAGGATCGATCAGTATATTGACACATGCCTTAAGGATTCATTTGGAAAAAAATAGGGAAAAATATTGAAAGGATTATATACTTTTTTCTGACCATATATGTACCAAGACTTTTTAGCTTATACCATAACCTTTTGTGTAATGTGCACTATATATTTGTTAACTGCATAACATCTCTTTTATATAGTTGTGGCCACAATTCTTTTTATTCTGTAAATGATTGTGTTATATTTATGAATGATTTTTAATCATATTTTATTATTAAATAATTTTATAATTAATACATTGTTTGTACATTCCCTTTAGCTTTTTTTTCATAAAAAGTGTAACTTTTTTATCTAACTTATCTCTTTTTTCCTACTGATGCATCACTATCTCAAATGTTGTGTTACGGGCTCCATGAGTGACCCCTGCTTATTATTGGTGGGAACTTTTTCCTTCTACGATCTGTCTATCTCATATACTAAGTGATTGGGTCCAAGCGTGTTTCTTAACAGGTTTTTGAAGGAAACCTTAACAATGTAAGATTGCATTCCACTTCTGCTTTTATCTTATAGTGAGAAATATCTCTTGTATTTATGTGAACCACAAAAAAGAGGGTTATTATATAGTAATATAGAATAAGCACTATAAATTATTATTGATGCAATTTTCATTTTATTTGTATTGTAACTGCAGGATGTCCTTTCTGTATTTATCTTGTATGTACCAATCTTGTATTTATATAGCCTTCTGAAGTGTAGTCTAAATTAATTAATTCTTAGCCTCTATCATAAGTCTTTTCCTCTATTTCTGAAAAAAAGATGCCTCCATATATTCCCCATGAATCTTCTACTCTCCAACTTAAGATTGCAACCTCTTTTTTACATTTTTCTTTTTATCCTCCTTTAATATACATAAAGGCTTATCATATTGCCACCTTCACTCCTCTCCACTGAACTGTATATATTAAAGGGCAATGATAACCATTTGTTGAAACACTTGAAAGTGATGCAGCATAGCTGTAAAAAGCTGACTAGAAAATATCACCTGAACATCTCTATGTAAAAAAGAAAGATATTTTACCTCAAAATGTCCTAAGTATTCACACCCCATTGGAAAGGACTTTAAACAGCAAATCAGTATGTCTGTCCCGGGACAGGCAAGGGAGTGAGCTTCATGCACACTCATGTTATTTCCCTATTCAGTTTAAGGAAGTTTAAATCTCATGAGAGTTAAATGAAATCTCATGCGATCACAGTAAAAGAGTTCATGACCTCAGCACTGCTGATGCTGATTGGCTGCTGTTAATTTCTTCTTTTTTTTTTTACCTGCAGCTGGGCAGCAGCTGAAGTATAACTTTTTACACAGGACTTACTCTGGTGAGCTGAGGTAAAATATCTTCCTTTTTTACTTAGAGATGTTCAGGTGATATTTTCATGTCAACTTTTTACAGTTATGCTGCATCACTTTCAAGTGATTTAGCATATGAGTATTATGTCCCTTTAAGGTTATGTAGTCTTTCCTTGTAAGAATTATTTTGTAGCCCATGCACCATATTATTAGCTAGGCTTGTGCATTTGTTTCATTACAAATGCAAAGTCATAATGAAAACAAAGATATTAGTTTAATTTTCACTAAACGAATATCCAAACTGGGTATGCACTAATTTAAAGAAAACCATCAAATACTGACAAAATTTGTCAGTATTCATTTGTTTGCTTTAAATCAGATTTTAAGGGTTAAATCCATACGTCTAACTCACTGGGGAGCCAAACCAATCATGAACCTTCTTAACAGAGCCTTAGTCCATGCTAATAGGAGGCTTAGTGCGGTAGATCACGTCTAAATATGTGTATATATATGTATATATGTATATATGTGAATACATATGTATTTATGTTTATATGAGTATAAATGTATATACAGTTGTATGCAAAAGTTTAGGCACCCCTGACAATTTCCATGATTTTCATTTATAAATAAATGGGTTTTTGGATCAGCAATTTCATTTTGAGCTATCAAATAACTGAAGGACACAGTAATATTTCAGTAGTGAAATGAGGTTTATTGGATTAACAGAAAATGTGCAATATGCATCAAAACAAAATTAGACAGGTGCATAAATTTGGGCACCCCAACAGAAATATTACATCAATATTTAGTAGAGCCTCCTTTAGCAGAAATAACAGCCTCTAGACGCTTCCTATAGCCTGTAGTGAGAGTCTGGATTCTGGATGAAGGTATTTTGGATCATTCCTCCTTGCAAAACATCTCCAGCTCAGTTAGGTTTGATGGTTGCCGAGCATGGGCAGCCCGCTTCAAATCACCCTACAGATTATCAATGATATTCAGGTCTGGGGACTGGGATGGCCATTCCAGAACATTGTACTTGTCCCTCTGCATAAATAACAGAGTGGATTTTGAGCAGTGTTTTGGGTCGTTGTCTTGTTGAAATATCTAGCCCCGGTGTAAATTCAACTTTGTGACTGATTCCTCAACATTATTCTCAAGTATCTTCTGATATTGAGTGTAATCCATGCGACCCTCAACTTTAACAAGATTCCAAGTACCGGCACTGGCCACACAGCCCCACAGCATGATGGAACATCCACCAAATTTTACTGTGGGTAGCAAGTGTTTGTCTTGGAACGCTGTGTTCTTTTGCCGCCATGCATAACTCCCCTTGTTATGACCAAATAACTCAATCTTTGTTTCATCAGTCCACAGCACCTTCTTCCAAAATGAAGCTGGCTTGTCCAAATGTGCATTTGCATATCTCAAGTGACTCTGTTTGTGGCGTGTGTGCAGAAAAGGCTTCTTCTTCATCACTCTCCCATACAGCTTCTCCTTGTGCAAAGTGCGCTGAATTGTTGAACGATGCACAGTGACACCATCTGCATAAAGATTATGCTGTAGGTCTCTGGAGGTGGTCTGTGGGCTGTTTTTGACCGTTCTCACCATCCTTTGCCTTTGCCGCTCCAATATTTTACTTGGCCTGCCGCTTCTGGCCTTAGCAAGAACTGTGTCTGTGGTCTTCTATTTCCTCACTATGTTCCTCACAATGGACACTGACAGCTTAAACATCTGTGATAGCTTTTTGTAGCCTTCCCCTAAACCATAATGTTGAACAATCTTTGTTTTCAGGTTATTTGAGAGTTGTTTTGAGGCCCCCATGTTGCCACTCTTCAGAGTGGAGTCAAAGAGAACAACAACTTGCAATTAGCCACCTTAAATACATTTTCTCATGATTGGATGCACCTGTCTATGAAGTTCAAAGCTTAATGGGCTCACCAAACCAATTGTGTGTTCCAATTAATCAGTGCTAGGTAGTTACAGGGGTTCAAATCAACAAAATGACAAGGGTGCCCAAATGTATGTACCTGTCTAATTAAGTTTTGATGCATATTGCACATTCTCTGTTAATCCAATAAACCTCATTTCACTACTGAAATATTACTGTGTCCTTCATTTATTTGAAAGATCAAAATGAAATTGCTGATCCAAACACCCAATTATTTATAAATGAAAATCATGGAAATTGTCAGGGGAGCCTAAACTTTTGCATACGATTGTACATACATATAAACACATATATACAAATGTATACACATATGTATATATACTTTGGAGCCCTTTCCACTCAAATACCTGAAAACATGAAAAATCTTTTTTAATCCATTTTTAATATTTAACAATGTTTTTTTACTATGTACTGTAAATTTGTTACATTCCAATGTTCCACACATGGGGAAAATGTTTTATGTACTTTAAATATATATATATATATATATATATATATATATATATATATATATCCATACATATATATGTATATATAAATATATCATTTTATATATATATATATATATATATTACAGAAAATTAAAAAAAAATAATCATATATATATATATATATATATATATACTGTATATATTTAATTATATATTTAAAACATTGTAATGTAAAATATTCATAAATACCTTTGGGTTAGCGCTGTAAGTTTAAAAGATGTCAGGTTAGCGCACAAGTGATAAGTATTAGGTTTTTTTCTGTGTGCTCTTTCCATTGAAGTCTGTGGGGAGAAGACGCTACAAAACGTCACTGCCTGCACTGATATCATGTGAGTGTGACGTGATGCTTCACTAGTGTCTCTGTCTCTGACTACAGGGGTTAGTGTTTCTGTTTTATCCATTGGTGCTTATGTGTGTAGGTATGTATGTGACTGTGTGTGTATTTATGCATGTATCTGTGTGTGTGTGTGTGTGTGTGTATGTATGTATGTGACTGTGTGTCTATTTATGCGTGTGTGTGTGTGTATGTTTGTGGAACCAGCAAATTACAGACCTTGAAACTACAGCATGGGGGGGCTTGGGGGTATGTGACTGTATAGGTATGTATGTGACTGTGTGTGCATTTATGCATGTATCTGTGTGTGTGTGTGTGTGTGTGTGTGTATGTATGTGACTGTGTGTGTATTTATGCGTGTGTGTGTGTGTATGTTTGTGGAACCAGCAAATTACAGACCTTGAAACTACAGCATGGGGGGGGCTTGGGGGTAAACGGTGTCACTATACAGTACCACTATATACAGTATGAGGGGGCTGGACCATGTCACAGACTACTGTGGTCACTTTATAAAGTACTGGGGTGGGTAGGGTCAGGCCAGCCATCTCACTGGCAGATTACAGACTGTCACTATATACAGTAATAGGGGGTCAGACCATCTCACAGACTGTGGGCACAGGGTACCTCCTTTTGCAGACGTAATCTGATTCACATTTCTGTGTTAAATGTTAAAAATAAAAAGATATGTATAAAATTCACTTTTTTTGTGGTGGGGGGTGGGCCCTTTTTTGATTTTTGCAACTGGGCCCTGTAGTTTCTAGTTACGCCTCTGCGCAGTAGTGATATCCAAAAGTCCTGAAGTTAGCACACATTTTACTTTCAACTTGAAATACGTGCGCTAACCTGCGTGCATTAAAACATTACTTCTGCCGGGGTCCCTTCTTAGATTCTTGCACCTGGGCCCTGTATATTCTAGTTACACCTCTGCGCAGTAGTGATATCCAAAAGTCCTGAAGTTAGCGCACATTTTACTTTCAACTTGAAATACGCGCGCTAACCTGCATGCATTAAAACATTACTTCTGCCATTGTTTGCGCTCCAGGGAAAATACTAAATAGCATGCCACTTGTAATAAGGCCCATGATTTACAAAACTATACGCAATATTCAAGATGAGGAGAGGCCTAATAAATGATCTATAAAATGGCATAAGAACCTCCTCTCTGCTGCTACTAAGACAACTTTCTTTAGCACAAATCGTTTTTCAGGCCTTACCTACTGCTCTCCTGTATTGTTTACCAACCTTCAAATTCATGTCCCATTCATCTTTTGAGGTTGAAAGTTAAAGGGACATGAAACCCATCATTTTTCTTTCATGATTTAGGTAGAACATACAATTTTAAACAACTTTCCAATTTACTTCTATTATCACATTTCCTTCATTCTCTATGTATCATTTGTTGAAGGAGCAGCAATGGACTACTGGTTTCTAACTGAACACATGGATGTGCCAATGACAATCAGTATATATATATGCAGCCACCAACCAGCAGCTAGAACCTAGGTTATTTGCTGCTCCTGAGCTTTCCTAGATAAACCTTTCAGCAAAGGATAACAAGAGAAGGAAGCAAATTAAATAATAGAAGTAAATTGGAAAGTTGTTTAAAATGGTATGCTCTGTATAAATCAAGAATGTCTAATCATGACTTCACTGTCCCTTTAAGTGTCATGTAATCTATAATTAACCTTTGAGTTTTTTTGCATAATTTATTATGGGAGGGATCCAATGTGCAGTGAAAATATTTCTCTTAATTAGGAACCTCCCATGATATTATCTAGCAAATAAATGTTAAAGGGATTCAGTATATAACCTAATCTTTATATATACTAATATCTAGGAGAATTTCATACAATCAGTTAATAATCAATATATTACTCTAGGGGTGGTTATGGACGGTAATTATTGCAAAAAGCTGACCACAAATCTAAATACTAAATATCACAGGTGTTGGGGTGAGCCTAATCTTCTATAAGTATGTTTTGTTTTTAGTCTTTTAGTCTCCTTTACCTCTCTCTTTTTTTCTATGTAAATACAGGGCATGTGAAAAAACTACCATGCAAATAAAGGGCAGTTACCTTTGAACTATGGGGGTGTTACGGCAATGAACAGAGGTGCGTAGCATCCACCAACACTCCTACAAACTGCCACTGTATTTGATTCTGACAATAACCTTATGAAGACATTTTAGCTTCCAGTCTATTAAATTAGAGTTTCATTATATTGTAATATCATATTGCAATAAAATAAAAATAAATATTTAATAGGGAAAAAATGACTTCATCTAGAAGCGAATGCGTTTCCATACTCCCAAAGAGAAAGAAAGGACAGAAAATGAGGAACAGAAGTGCATGCCACCACCTGTTTGCAGTACATGGGATGTTGTAACTGACTTTGTTTACCCAAACACACCGTTCCCAGCTCAGACAAAAAATGACTTTACTATTTACAGTCTGCACTTAGCACAGTCATCAAGGTTGATTGTGGGTTTATTGTTGCTGGCCAACCTCACTGAACCAGCAGGTGCCAGGCACACGGAGTTACACTCCCATGAAACATTGACCCTGGAATACGTGAACAGGCGGTGATGGATTCTGTTTACTGCGAAAGTGAGCCTGCTCCTCCCGTCCTGTGGAAACATCCCACAGACAATAAAATGCTTGTGGTGAGCCAGAACTGTACTACAAGTGAATACTTTACTGACTCATTCATGACAGCACTGTGTACCTGCCAATGCTTAATGCAAAATATACAAGCAGGATATTATAGATTTCTCAACTTGATGTCGTCCCTTACTCCAAAATTAAAAAAGGCAAAGAAATAAGTGTTTAATAGGATTTTTGTTTTTATAAAATAATTTCCTTATATATACTATTAGTATAAAAGGTATTATTTAGACAAGAAATATGTGATTATAGAGTGAGATGTAATAGTATGCTGGGGCTGTACAACTGCAATAAAATTTGAAGTGTAAATTATGTTAAAAACCATCTGTTTTAGCCTTTTTAATACTGAGACCAGATCCTCTAAACCAGGGGTCGCCAACCTTTCGGACCTCAGGGACCACTAAACTCAACATTTTGAATCCCGTGGACCACTAACATGATTTTTTTATTTTTAAAGGTACAAACCTCTATAATGTATATACAGGTATATATATATATATATATATATATATATACACGCATATATATATACACATACACATATTGTACATAACTAGTATAACCATAGCTAAGTTTACAATATATATATATATATATATATATATATATATATATATATATTTACACATTTTTAAGAATTATTTTTTGGAATTAACTAATTGAATGACAGAACTGAGAGAATACTTCCAAATGACAGATGAAGGGTGGGTGCCAACTTTGGAGCTGGAAACAGAGAGGCAGAAAGTGGGAAAAAAAGAATAATGTTTAAAAACAAGACTTCCAAGTTACCTCCCCAGTTAGGAATTATTCAAAACTACTTATGATCATGGACAGACATTGAAGTCATAAATTAAGTTTATATCAGAAAGCTCTCAAAATGGATGTGAGCTAACCACGACTGATGTTACTGGCAATTACTATAATACTGGTGGGATATGGCTGATCTGCTAGATGGCAATTACTGGAATTTAGGTGGAATACAATTATTAGAATGAAAAATAATTAATATTTAATAAAAAAAGGAAGATGGAAGGGAGGAAGACAAACAGTGATGTAAGTCCATCTGAAGGAATTAGGAAAACTGCTACAAAGATAGGTAAAGGGAAGAAAATAAATGAAATATAAGAGAGATTTTTTTTATATACTTTATATACTTTAATTCCACTATTTCAAGCCAAGACTGTACCAACCTCTGCTGTCTTTAGAATGGAAGCATCTTCCTCTAAGCAGCGCGCTGGGCGAGAGGAGTTAAAAATATAATCTAGCTACGCAAGTTACGCAGTACTATGCAACGTGCATAGGGAGATTGTAATTTAACTCCTCCGTCGGTTTTTACTGATGTCCAGCCAGGCACTGTAGGGAGTTGCGGTGCGACGGGGGTGACACCATTAGAGGAGAAGAATTCCTGCTTGATAGTGTCAAGGACCACTAACATCTTCTCACGGACCACTGGTTGTCGACCTCTGCTCTAAACTGCCCCAGGAGAGAGTTTACTTCTGATTGGTAAGCACACGCTTGTGCACTATCTTGATTGACAGGCAAGCTAGTGCACAGTTTATATGCACCAGTCAGACCATGTAAATCTAAGCATACTCGTGTTTGATTGTCCCTTTAAAAACTAAGTATTAATATGGAAGCAAAAAAAATGTAACACTGTAAACTAAAGTTCACTTTGGAATGCTGGTGAGAAAATTTAAAAATATCTTAGGCTGCATAATATTAAAATAGCAGGAAAGAAGAAAAGGTTAATCGCAAAGTACTATATGATGAGCATTTTCTTTCTAATGAGCTAACTGTTCTGAGTCTAATGGTATTATTTAGAATGTCCTGAAACTCAAGAGAACAGACACCCTTTAGAGATTAGACTCAATATAAAAATATGAACTGGAAAGAGGATACCTCTTACTGGAAATACAGAATTACTCTATTGATTGTAGCTAAGAATCGCAGCTTTTCTTGGGGCCAGGTTATGAGTGGAGTGCAAAATTGCCCTTTTGCAAGCGCAATATTTGTGCTCCACTGGCAATACCAGGGCATGCAATTGTGCGCTGGTATTTTTAGTGGCCCGCAATGCGAACGCGACCCCACGTACGCATTGCATGGCAGCTCTGAGCTCAATAGAGCGCGCTTCCATAGGCTCCAATGGGAGCCTCGTTCTCATACCATGAGACACGGCATGAGAACTAGTGCCGCGAAGCGGGTAAGCAGTGTAGTGATGGGCAGCAATTTTAAATATATATATGTATATGCTTATATATACATATATTTACATGTTAATATATGTGTATATACACATAAATATATGTGTATATAAGCATATACATATATATTTCAAGGGAACACACAGTTCCCATAGACCGTAATGTAAAGGCACTTTAAAGTGCCAGGTTTTTTTCTAACACCCCAGACTTGCCAGCTTTAACCCCTAAAACCTGCTTTTTGCAATTTATTTTAAAAAAAAAGAAAAAAGAATATAATTTATTTTGGGGGCAATTGGAGGTTATTTTAAAAATTAACCAGAGGTCTGACCTCTGGTTAATTTTCTGAGCGCTAATTGCTAACGCAAGCTCACGGTAGCGATAACCAGCTACTTGTAATGGCTGGTTATTTATTGCATGCCCCCAAATGGGCAGATTTGCCCATTTGTGGGTGGGCAAATTTGCCCATTTGCGGGCACGCAATATATCAAAGTGCTCCACTTGTAATCTAGCCCTTAGTGTATTCTGGTGTTTATACTCAATGGGAGTTATTCTTGCACATTAGCAAATAATCAAAATGCAAATTGACCTGTAGAACTTTTATAGAGGAGATTTTTAGACAGCAATAATGCAGTAACTAACAACCCCCTCTATTGGTGAAAAGTCTTAGGAAGATTAACAAACTTTAGCATAAGCCATAATGGTACAAAAGAATGTGGGTCCCCATTCCAATCTATGTTAGTTCTTAAACAACACTTTGGGTGTTTTTGGCTTCATTTCCTAAACTATTCCCGTCTCTCTGAATAGCAGGTATTAAAGATTACATTGTATACTTTCATTAAACTTCATGTTATTTCCACAGGCTTTTCAAAGACCATCATAGAAGAAAGTCATAACCAACTATTAGAAATACCACTGCAACATAGATTGTTTTAATAACTACATACCTCACAGATGTTGTATTTGCTCTCCCCCCCCCCCCCACTCCAGAGGCTGAGTGTATTCTTGTTTACTTGAGGTGGAATCATTGTGGTATAAGGACTGGGTCAAGGTGAAAGGTCTGTAAGAGGGGCCAGGGCAGCCTAGGAACATGGTAGTTAATAAGGTATTTGTGTGATGACCAGGTATTTGTGTGGTTGACCAGGTATTTTTGCGGTGACCAGGCATTTGTGTGGTTGACCAGGTATTTTTGCAGTGACCAGGCATTTGTGTGGTTGACCAGGTATTTTTGCGGTGACCAGGCATTTGTGTGGTTGACCAGGTATTTTTGTGGTGACCAGGTATTTGTGTGATGACCAGGTATTTATTTGGTGGGCTTAATAGGTAGTCAAAGCAGTTAGAGGGACAGCAATAGGTAGTGATTAGGAATCTGAAAGGGTGTGAGGGGGAGAATGATGGTGTGAAAGACGTAAGTGAATCAGATAAAGATATAAAGAGAGTAATAGTAAAACAAAATAAACAGGCTGCAGAATAAAAGGAAAATGCAAAAAATTACCAATAAATTATAGTCAACAAAAATTAAATAGAGCAGATTCAGGGACAAATAAGGATTTAGAATTCATACACTAATCACGTTACCTAATATATACAATCGTCCAATATTTTCACATGGTGAACATCTATTCTTAATAAAGGCTGTGGTTCCACAGAGCCAAAATGTTTTATACAAAAAATCATTATTATGTAGGTAATATTAATTCTAAGAAAAGGTCTGCATAGTGCATATTACATACACAACACTGATTTTTATTGTTAAGAAGCTGCCAATCATAAAATGGTCTAGCAGCAAAACTGAGAAAAATAGGTTTTCTTTCATGTAATTAGCAAGAGTCCATGAGCTAGTGACGTATGGGATATACATTCCTAACAGGAGGGGCAAAGTTTCCCAAACCTCAAAATGCCTATAAATACACCCCTCACCATACCCACAATTCAGTTTTACAAACTTTGCCTCCCATGGAGGTGGTGAAGTAAGTTTGTGCTAGATTCTACGTTGATATGCGCTTCGCAGCAGGCTGGAGCCCGGTTTTCCTCTCAGAGTGCAGTGAATGTCAGAGGGATGTGAAGAGAGTATTGCCTATTTGAATACAATGGTCTTCCTCTAGGGGATCTATTTCATAGGTTCTCTGTTATCGGTCGTAGAGATTTCTTCTCCTACCTTCCTTTTCAGATCGACGATATACTCTTATATACCATTACCTCTACTGATTCTCGTTTCAGTACTGGTTTGGCTATCTACTATATGTAGATGAGTGTCTTAGGGTAAGTAAGTCTTATTTTATTTATGACACTCTAAGCTATGGTTGGGCACTTTATATGTAAAGTTCTAAATATATGTGTTTAAACTTATATTTGCCATGATTCAGGAAAATCAGTATTCCTTCATTCAGACTATCAGTTTCATTTTTTGGGATAATGCATATCAATAAAATATTTTTTCTTACCTTAAAATTATTTTCAATTGACTTTTTTCCCTGCGGGCTGTTAGGCTCGCGGGGGCTGAAATGCTTCAATTTATTGCGTCATTCTTGGCGGGAACTTTTTTGGCGAAAAATTTTGTCATTTCCGGCGCCTTACTTGACGCCGGAAGTTTATTTGTGGTTGCGTCATTTTTGACGTTTATGTGTTTCAGACGTTCTTTTGCGCCAAAAAATGCGGGCGTCGTTTTTTTCGCCGTCAGAGGATGTGGCGTCATTCTTGGCGCCAAAAAATATGGGCGTTGTACTTGGCGCCAATAATGTGGGCGTCATACTTGGCGCCAAAAAATGTGGGCGTCATTTTTGTCTCCACCTTTTTTCCACATTATTTAAGTCTCACTTTTTCATTGCTTCTGGTTGCTAGAGGCTTGTTCATTTGGCATTTTTTCCCATTCCTGAAACTGTCATTTAAGGAATTTGATAATTTTGCTTTATATGTTGTTTTTTCTATTACATATTGCAAGATGTCTCAACCTGACCCTGGATCAGAATCTACTTCTGGAAAGACGCTGCCTGATGCTGGTTCTACCAAAGTTAAGTGCATTTGTTGTAAACTTTTGGTATCTGTTCCTCCGGCTGTAGTTTGTGTTAGCTGTCATGATAAACTTTCTAATGCAGATAGTGTTTCCATTAGTAATAATCCTTTACCCGTTGTTTTTCCTTCAACATCTAATGTTCAAGATGTTCCTGTTAATGTGAAAGAATTTGTTTCTAATTCTATTAGGAAGGCTCTGTCTGTTATTCCTCCTTCCAGCAAACGTAAAAGGTCTTTTAAAACTTCTCATATTTCAGATGAAATTTTAAGTGACCTCCATCATTCTGACTTATCTATTTCTGATGAGGATCTATCTGGTTCAGATGATTCTGCCTCAGATATTGACTCTGATAAATCTTCATATTTATTTAAAATGGAATTTATTCGTTCTTTACTTAAAGAACTATTGATTGCATTAGATATGGAGGAGTCTAGTCCTCTTGATACTAAATCTACTAAGCGTTTAAATTCGGTTTTTAAACCTCATGTAGTTATTCCAGAAGTTTTTCCAGTTCCTGATGCTATTTCAGAAGTAATTTCTAGGGAATGGAATAGTCTGGGTACTTCATTTACTCCTTCTCCAAGGTTTAAGAAATTGTACCCTGTGCCATCTGATAGATTAGAGTTTTGGGACAAAATCCCTAGTTGATGGGGCTAGCTCTACTCTTGCTAAACGTACTACTATTCCTACAGCGGATAGTACTTCCTTTAAGGATCCTTTAGATAGGAAGCTTGAATCCTTTCTAAGGAGAGCTTATTTATGTTCAGGTAATCTTCTTAGACCTGCTATTTCTTTGGCTGATGTTGCTGCAGCTTCCACTTTTTGGTTGGAGGCTTTAGCGCAACAATTGTCAGACCATAATGCTTATAGCATTGTTAAACTTCTTCAACATGCTAATAACTTTATTTGTGATGCCATTTTTGATATCAGAATTGATGTCAGGTATATGTCTTTAGCTATTTTAGCTAGAAAAGCTTTATGGCTTAAATCTTGGAATGCAGATATGACTTCTAAGTCAACTTTACTTTCTCTTTCTTTCCAAGGTAATAAATTATTTGGTTCACAGTTGGATTCAATTATTTCAACTGTTACTGGGGGGAAAGGAACCTTTTTGCCTCAGGACAAAAAATCTAAAGGTAAATACAGGGCTGCTAATCATTTTCGTTCCTTTCGTCAGAATAAGGAACAGAAGCCTGACCCTTCCCCTAAAGCAGGGGTCAGCAACCTTCGGCTCCCAGATGTTTTGGAACTACATTTCCCACGATGCTGAGACACTCTTTAGGCTATCTGAGCATCATGGGAAATGTAGTTACAAAACATCTGGGAGCCGAAGGTTGCTGACCCCTGCCCTAAAGGAACGGTTTTCGTTTGGAAACCATCTCTAGTCTGGAATAAATCCAAGCCTTTTAGAAAGTCAAAACCAGCTCCCAAGTCCACATGAAGGTGCGGCCCTCATTCCAGCACAGCTGGTAGGGGGCAGGTTATGATTTTTCAAAGATATTTGGATCAATTCGATTCACAGTCTTTGGATTCAGAACATTGTTTCACAAGGGTACAGAATAGGTTTCAAGGTAAGACCACTTGTGAGAAGATTTTTTTTCTCTCTCACATTCCAGTAAACCCAGTGAAGGCTCAGGCATTTCTGAAATGTGTTTCAGACCTAGAGTTGGCTGGGGTAATTGTGCCAGTTCCAGTTCTGGAACAGGGTCTGGGGTTTTATTCAAATCTATTCATTGTACGAAAGAAGGAGAATTCCTTCAGACCAGTTCTGGATCTAAAAATATTGAATCGTTATGTAAGGATACCAACATTCAAAATGGTGACTATAAGGACTATTCTGCCTTTTGTTCAGCAAGGGCATTATATGTCTACAATAGACTTAAAGGATGCATATCTTCATATTCCAATTCATCCAGATCACTATCAGTTCCTGAGATTCTCTTTTCTAGACAAGCATTACCAGTTTGTTGCCCTTCCGTTTGGCCTAGCATTAGCTCCAAGGATTTTTTCAAAGGTTCTCGGTGCCCTTCTCTCTGTGATCAGAGAACAGGGTATTGCGGTATTTCCTTATTTGGACGATATCTTTGTACTTGCTCAGTCTTTACATTCTGCAGAATCTCATACGAATCAACTTGTGTTGTTTCTTCAAAGACATGGTTGGAGGATCAATTTACCAAAGAGTTCATTGACTCCTCAGACAAAGGTAACCTTTTTGGGTTTTCAAATAGATTCAGTGTCCATGACTCTGTCTCTAACAGAAAAGAGACGTCTGAAGTTGGTTTCAGCTTGTCGAAATCTTCAGTCTCAATCATTCCCTTCAGTAGCTTTGTGCATGGAAATTCTAGGTCTCATGACTGCTGCATCGGACGCGATCCCCTTTGCTCGCTTTCACATGAGACCTCTTCAGCTTTGTATGCTGAACCAGTGGTGCAGGGATTATACAAAGATATCCCAATTAATATCCTTAAATCCCAATGTTCGATCTTCTCTGACTTGGTGGTTGAATCACCAGCGTCTAATTCAAGGGGCCTCTTTTGTTCGTCCAACCTGGACTGTAATCTCAACAGACGTGAGTCTTTCAGGTTGGGGAGCTGTATGGGGATCTCTGACAGCGCAGGGGGTTTGGGAATTTCAGGAGGCGAAATTACCAATCAACATTTTGGAACTCCGTGCGATTTTCAGAGCTCTTCAGTTCTGGCCTCTTCTGAAGAGAGAATAGTTTATTTGTTTTCAGACAGACAATGTCACAACCGTGGCGTATGTCAATCATCAAGGTGGGACTCACAGTCCTCAGGCTATGAAAGAAGTATCTCGGATACTTGTATGGGCGGAATCCAGCTCCTGTCTAATCTCTGCGGTTCATATCCCAGGTGTAGACAATTGGGAAGCGGATTATCTCAGTCGCCAGACGTTACATCTGGGCGAATGGTCTCTTCACCCAGAGGTATTTCTTCAGATCGTTCAAATCTGGGGACTTCCATAAATAGATCTGATGGCCTCTCATCTAAATAAGAAACTTCCCAGGTATCTGTCCAGATCCAGGGATCCTCAGGCGGAAGCAGTGGACGCGCTGTTGCTTCCTTGGAATTATCAACCTGCTTATATCTTTCTGCCTCTAGTTCTTCTTCCAAAAGTGATTTCCAAAATTCTAATGGCACATTCGTTTGTATTGCTGGTGGCTCCAGCATGGCCTCACAGGTTTTGGTATGCGGATCTCGTTCGGATGGCAAGTTGCCAACCTTGGACACTTCCGTTAAGGCCAGACCTTCTATCTCAAGGCCCTTTTTTCCATCAGGATCGCAAATCATTAAATTTGAAGGTATGGAGATTGAATGCTTGATTCTTAGTCATAGAGGTTTCTCTGACTCAGTGATTAATACTATGATACAGGCTCGTAAATCCGTATCTAGAAAGATTTATTATCGAGTCTGGAAGACTTACATTTCTTGGTGTTCTTCTCATAAATTCTCTTGGCATTCTTTTAGAATTCCAAGAATTTTACAGTTTCTTCAGGATGGTTTGGATAAGGGTTTGTCTGCAAGCTCTTTGAAAGGTCAAATCTCTGCTCTTTCTGTTCTTTTTCACAGAAAGATTGCTAATCATCCTGATATTCATTGTTTTGTACAGGCTTTGGTTCGTATCAAGCCTGTCATTAAGTCAATCTCTCCTCCTTGGAGTCTTAATTTGGTTCTGAGGGCTTTACAGGCCCCTCCATTTGAACCTATGCATTCTCTGGATATTAAATTACTTTCTTGGAAAGTGTTGTTCCTTTTAGCCATCTCTTCTGCTAGAAGAGTTTCTGAATTATCTGCTCTTACGTGTGAATCTCCTTTCCTGATATTTCATCAGGATAAGGCAGTGTTGCGGACTTCATTTAAATTTTTACCTAAGGTTGTGAATTCTAACAACATTAGTAGAGAGATTGTTGTCCCTTCATTATGTCCTAATCCTAAGAATTCTCTGGAGAAATCTTTACATTCTTTGGATGTAGTTAGAGCTTTGAAATATTATGTTGAAGCTACTAAAGGTTTTAGAAAGACTTCTAGTCTATTTGTCATCTTTTCTGGTTCCAGAAAAGGTCAGAAGGCTTCTGCCATTTCTTTGGCATCTTGGTTAAAGTCTTTGATTCATCATGCTTATGTAAGTCCCCGCCTCAAAGGATTACAGCTCATTCTACTAGATCAGTTTCTACTTCCTGGGCTTTTAGGAATGAAGCTTCTGTTGATCAAATTTGCAAAGCAGCAACTTGGTCTTCTTTGCATACTTTTACTAAATTCTACCATTTTGATGTTTTCTCTTCTTCAGAAGCAGTTTATGGTAGAAAAGTACTTCAGGCAGCTGTTTCAGTTTGATTTTGCTGCTTATTATTTCATTTTTTGATTTGGGTTGTGGATTATTTTTTTCAGCGGAATTGGCTGTCTTTATTTTATCCCTCCCTCTCTAGTGACTCTTGCGTGGAAGTTCCACATCTTGGGTATCTGCTATCCCATACGTCACTAGCTCATGGACTCTTGCTAATTACATGAAAGAAAACATAATTTATGTAAGAACTTACCTGATAAATTAATTTCTTTCATATTAGCAAGAGTCCATGAGGCCTACCCTTTTTTGTGGTGGTTATGATTTTTTTGTATAAAGCACAATTATTCCAATTCCTTATTTTTTGATGCTTTCGCTCCTTTCTTATCACCCCACTTCTTGGCTATTCGTTAAACTGAATTGTGGGTGTGGTGAGGGGTGTATTTATAGGCATTTTGAGGTTTAGGAAACTTTGCCCCTCCTGGTAGGAATGTATATCCCATACGTCACTAGCTCATGGACTCTTGCTAATATGAAAGAAATGAATTTATCAGGTAAGTTCTTACATAAATTATGTTATATCTCAATTCATATTCAATTAATGGGTAGCTCTCTTTAGCTCTTTTCTTCACATGTACATGAATCTAAACATTGTTTATAACTCTAGCTATATGAAATAAGACATTTCAAAAACTTTATTGTAAAACGACTCCTCCCATAATAAACCACTTGGGAGACTATCTGATAGGATGGGCTATGGTTTCATTCATCTATCTTTACAACTGACTTTTCTAACATATGATCTCAGATTTTACCAACATATTATCCAAAGACCCCCAGCCCCACTAGTAGTGTTGTATCATAGTTCTCAGAAAATATTCCTGTGCAAAAAGCACCAACCAGTCAACAACATTCCTAGCTCCCATACACTCTAATGAAGCTCAGAAGGTCAGGGTTCTTGCTGGGAAGAAAAAATATGGTTACTGACCATTGAATCCTGGCTTTATACACCAAAACACAGCTACAGAGCAGGATTATTATTTGCAGATATCAAGTTAATATAAAGTAAAAAAAATATTTTTTTTAAAAAGAAAAATACTAAGCAGTTGCTAATGTTTACTCATTGCTTAAAAGAGGCATGCAAACATATGGCCTATATATGTTTCCAGAAGGCTGGAAAAACATATTTTTAATTAAAGTGATAGTAAATCCTAGCATTTTTGAAAAGCTACTATTTACCAGTGCAACAAACAAAGGGGACTCTCAGTCATGAAGTGTAAAATACTTCATGCTGAAAGTTCCTATTTGCCTATAGCGTATGCCGCGCTGTGCACCTCAGGCCGCCTGCAGCAGAACGCTATTTTTTCAACGAGTAGTGTGCAGGTGTCTTAAGTACTCTATGGAAGCAGTGTTTTGCAACATGGTATAACAAAGCTACAAATAATGTTGCAAAACACTGTTGCCATAGACTATTAAAGACACGTGCACACTCCTGAGCTCTTATGAGCCTGCCTAGTTTTACTCTTCAATAAAAGATACCAAGAGAACAAAGCAAATTTGATAATAGAAGTAAATTGAAAAGTTGTTTAAAATTGCATGCTCTATCTGAATCATGAACGTTTAATTTTTACTTTACTGTCCCTTATCAAGTAATAACTGAGTGCATGCATAGACAAAAAAATATTTTGGGAGAATTGTTTATCATAAATCTTTTTTCCTTCATTAAATTTGTTATTTGTTAATGAGGTAATTTGTTTGTTAGCAAAAATCCATTAGTCATGAATGTTTTCTAGTGAGCAGAGGAGCATCTGGACAGCAGTTTAAAGGGACACTAAAGTTAAGATTAAACTCTCATGGTTCAGACAGAGCATGGAATTAAAATAAACACTTTATAATTTACTTCCATTTTCAAAATGTGCAGTGTTTTTATATAGACATTGTATGAGGCATCAGCTCCTACTGAGCATGTGCAAGAGCTGACAGCAAATATACATATGAGTCTGTGATGGCTGATGGCGGTCACATTATACAGGAAAACAAAAAGAAACTGAAATTTGTCAGAAAAAATACTACTCATTTGAAATGGGCAGTAAGTATTATTGCAGTAGCCCCTAGTTATCAAGCCGTCAACCTCAAATATGCTGGAATTCCGCAGCGTATTTGTGGCAAGGCTGATTCGCCTTAGTTATCAAGCCCTGCTGCTCGGCAAAAGTAAAATTTTGTGACGTAAGCTTCGATCCGCCGGACTCAGTCCGACACAGATCGATTCTTACGTCACTCCAGATGTTCCGCACACAAGGTCGGCACAATCTGACTACTTTTGCTAGTTATCAAATGACTAGCAGGTACACTCGGCACTTTTCCGGCCCAGCGTACCTGGTTTTCAATCCCTGGAGGCGGCGGATCCCATAGGAATCAATGGGAGTCTGACCATAGCAAAAGTTCATGTTCGCTGCTGCCCGACATCCCATTGATTCCTATGGGAGATGTCTGCACCTAACACCCTAACATGTACCCCGAGTCTAAACACCCCTAATCTGCCCCCCCCTACACCGCCGCAACTAAATAAATGTATTACCCCCTGAACCGCCGCTCCCGGAGCCCACCGCCACTCTAATAAACTTATTAACCCCTAAACCACCGCTCCTAGACCCCGCTGCAACTATAATAAATGTATTAACCCCTAAACCGCCGCTCCCAGAGCCCACCGACACCTACATTATACCTAGTAACCCCTATCCTGCCCCCTATACCGCCGCCACCTATAATAAATTTATTAACCCCTATCCTGCCCCCCCTACACCGCCGCCACTAAAATAAAATTATTAACCCCGAAACCTAAGTCTAACCCTAACACCCCCCCTAACTTAAATATTAATTAAATACATCTAAATAAATATTATAACTCTTATTAACTAAATTAATCCTATTTAAAACTAAATACTTACCTTTAAAATAAACCCTAATAAAGCTACAATATAAATAATAATTATATTGTAGCTATCTTAGGATTTATTTTTATTTTACAGACAAATTTCAATTTATTTTAACTAGGTACAATAGCTATTAAATAGTTATTAACTATTTAATAGCTACCTAGATAAAATAAAGTCAAATTTACCTGTAAAATAAAAACTAACCTAAGTTTTAATTACACCTAACACTATCATTAAATAAATTATTCCTATTTAAAATTAAATACTTACCTATAAAATAAACCCTAATATAGCTACAATATAATTAATAATTACATTGTAGCTATTTTAGGATTTATATTTATTTTACAGGTAACTTTGTATTTATTTTTGTTAGTTAGAATAGTTATTAAATAGTTATTAACTATTTAATAACTACCTAGCTAAAAGAAATACAACATTACCTGTAAAATAAATCCTAACCTAAGTTACAATTAAACCTAACACTACACTATCATTAAATTAATTAAATAAATTACCTACAAATAACTACAATTAAATACAATTAAATAAACTAACTAAAGTACAAAAATAAAAAAAACTAAGTTACAAAAATAAAAAAAATAAGTTACAAATATTCAAAAATATTACAACAATTTTAAACTACTTACACCTTATCTAAGCCCCCTAAAAAAATAACAAAGCCCTCCAAAATAAAAAAAAATGCCCTACCCTTTTCTACATTAAAAAGTTAACAGCTCTATTACCTTACCAGTCCTTAAAAGGGCCTTTTGCGGGGCATGCCCCAAAGAAATCAGCTCTTTTGCCTGTAAAATAAAAATACAACCCCCCAACATTAAAACCCACCACCCACACACCCCTACTCTAACCCAAACCCCCCTTAGATAAACCTAACACTACCCCCCTGAAGATCATCCTACCTTTAGCCGTCTTCAGCCAGCCGACCACCGATGGAACAGAAGAGGACATCCGCAGCGGCCGAAGTCATCATCCAAGGGGTGCTGAAGAAGTCTTCCATCTGATTGAAGTCATCATCCAGGCGGCGTCTTCAATCTTCATCCATCCGGAGCGGAGCGGAGCCATCTTCAGACGAGCCAATGCGGAGCCATCTTCTTCCACAGATGACTAGACTACGAATGAAGGTTCCTTTAAGTGACGTCATCCAAGATGGCGTCCCTCGAATTCCGATTGGCTGATAGGATTCTATCAGCCAATCGGAATTAAGGTAGGAAAAATCTGATTGGCTGATTGAATCAGCCAATCAGATTGAGCTCGCATTCTATTGGCTGTTCCGTTCAGCCAATAAAATGCAAGCTCAATCTTCAGCACCCGCTGCGGATGTCCTCTTCTGTTCCATCAGTGGTCGGCTGGCTGAAGACGGCTAAAGGTAGGATGATCTTCAGGGGGGTAGTGTTAGGTTTATTTAAGGGGGGTTTGGGTTAGAGTAGGGGTATGTGGGTGGTGGGTTTTAATGTTGGGGGGGTTGTATTTTTATTTTACAGGCAAAAGAGCTGATTTCTTTGGGGCATGCCCCGCAAAAAAGGCCCTTTTAAGGGCTGGTAAGATAATAGAGCTGTTAACTTTTTAATGTAGAATAGTGTAGGGCATTTTTTTATTTTGGGGGGCTTTGTTATTTTATTAGGGGCCTTAGATTAGGTGTAAGTAGTTTAAAATTGTAATATTTTTTAAATGTTTGTAACTTATTTTTTTTTATTTTTTGTAACTTAGTTTTTTTATTTTTGGTACTTTAGTTAGTTTATTTAATTGTATTTAATTGTAGTTATTTGTAGGTAATTTATTTAATTAATTTAATGATAGTGTAGTTTTAGGTTTAATTGTAATGTAGGTTAGGATTTATTTTACAGGTAATTTTGTATTTCTTTTAGCTAGGTAGTTATTAAATAGTTAATAACTATTTAATAACTATTCTAACTAGCTAAAATAAATACAAAGTTACCTGTAAAATAAATATAAATCCTAAAATAGCTACAATGTAATTATTAATTATATTATAGCTATATTAGGGTTTATTTTATAGGTAAGTATTTAGTTTTAAATAGGAATAATTTATTTAATGATAGTGTAGTGTTAGGTGTAATTGAAACTTAGGTTAGTTTTATTTTACAGGTAAATATGACTTTATTTTATCTAGGTAGCTATTAAATAGTTAATAACTATTTAATAGCTATTGTACCTAGTTAAAATAAATTGAAATTTGCCTGTAAAATAAAAATAAATCCTAAGATAGCTACAATATAATTATTATTTATATTGTAGCTATATTAGGGTTTATTTTAAAGGTAAGTATTTCGTTTTAAATAGGATTAATTTAGTTAATAAGAGTTATAATATTTATTTAGATGTATTTAATTAATATTTAAGTTAGGGGGCTGTTAGGGTTAGGGTTAGACTTAGGTTTAGGGGTTAATAATTTTATTTTAGTGGCGGCGGTGTAGGGGGGCAGGATAGGGGTTAATAAATGTATTATAGGTGGCGACGGTGTAGGGGGGGCAGATTAGGGGTTAATAAGTTTAATATAGGGGGCAGCGGGGTCCGGGAGCGGTGGTTTAGGGGTTAAACAATTTATTTAGTTGCGGCGGGTTCCAGGATCGTCAGGATAGGGGTTAATAAATTTATTATAGGTGGCGGTGGTATAGGGGGGGCAGGATAGGGGTTACTAGGTATAATGTAGGTGGCGGTGGGCTTCGGGAGCGGCGGTTTAGGGGTTAATACATTTATTATAGTTGCGGCGGGGTCTAGGAGCGGCGGTTTAGGGGTTAATACATTTATAAGAGTTGCGGCGGGGTCTAGGAGCGGCGGTTTTGGTATTTAATAACTTTATTTCGTTGCTGGGGGCTCCGGGGGCACCGGTATAGGGGGTAGAACAGTATAGTTTAGTGTGGGTGCTTAGTGACAGGGGTACCAATAAAGCTGTCAAAAAGCCGAAGAGCAGCGAGATCGGATGAGTGATAATTATCACAGTCCGCTGCTCATCGCCCCGTACTTGGTGCACAGCTTTTTGACAGCTTTTTTGATAACTTTGGCGAGATTTTTCAGGTCCACGGCGATGGTAGGCAAGCTTAGGCGGGCGTATTGGGCCGGCAAAGGCAGGTAAGTAGACACGTTGATAACTAGGCCTCTGTGTCTTTTCATTAGGTGTTTGTTTATTATGGTCCTATAAAGTAGTAGCTAGTGATACTGCTATAATCTAGCAAGCACAGGGAGCGGGTGGGATGCTCAAACCGAAAAAGCTGTGGTGGTCTTTTGCGCTACTCTTCCGTGGAGACGCTGAGATGTTGAGATGTAGTGAGATGGGTTCATAGGAAGGAAACACGCCCCTGTCCAGGCATGTGAAATCGACAACCAACACAAGGATTCCAGCACTCCGTGAATAAAAGGTAAAACTTCTTTATTTCATCATGGTTAAAAACGAAAGGCAAAAGACAGTATCTAGGATAAAATCAATCAAGGGGAAAGGGGAACCAAAGCCCCCACAGCAACAGATGCGTTTCATGCCGCTAGGGCACTTGTTCACTGATATTTTGTTAGGAACTGGTTAACAACTTTTATTGCTTCAACAACATGTAACCCCTTATGCCCTAACAAAATAGAATTGAATCAGAACATATATACAAATAGTCTGTGCAAAAATAGCAATGAAAATACATATATATATATATATATATATATATATATATATAAATACTATTAGTAAGATTTGCATATAAAACCATTAAGCACAGTATATCCAATTAATATACAAATACGATTTTAGCTTTTACAAAAAGATTAACATCCATTTGGGAGTTCAAGCCAAAAGGAAGTCTAGTCTTTAAGTGAAAGATCCAAAAGGACTGTGTCTTTCATCTAATTTTATTTCTCTGTTACCACCTCTATGATGTCTAGGGACAAAGTCAATGCCCTGAACCCTGAGTAAGCTCTTTTGCCTGTAAATAAAAATACAACCCCCAACATTAAAACCCACCACCCACACACCCCTACTCTAACCCAAACCCCCCTTAGATAAACCTAACACTACCCCCCTGAAGATCATCCTACCTTTAGCCGTCTTCAGCCAGCCGACCACCGATGGAACAGAAGAGGACATCCGCAGCGGCCGAAGTCATCATCCAAGGGGTGCTGAAGAAGTCTTCCATCTGATTGAAGTCATCATCCAGGCGGCGTCTTCAATCTTCATCCATCCGGAGCGGAGCGGAGCCATCTTCAGACGAGCCAACGCGGAGCCATCTTCTTCCACAGATGACTAGACTACGAATGAAGGTTCCTTTAAGTGACGTCATCCAAGATGGCGTCCCTCGAATTCCGATTGGCTGATAGGATTCTATCAGCCAATCGGAATTAAGGTAGGAAAAATCTGATTGGCTGATTGAATCAGCCAATCAGATTGAGCTTGCATTCTATTGGCTGTTCCGTTCAGCCAATAGAATGCAAGCTCAATCTTCAGCACCCGCTGCGGATGTCCTCTTCTGTTCCATCAGTGGTCGGGCTGGCTGAAGACGGCCTAAAGGTAGGATGATCTTCAGGGGGGTAGTGTTAGGTTTATTTAAGGGGGGTTTGGGTTAGAGTAGGGGTATGTGGGTGGTGGGTTTTAATGTTGGGGGGTTGTATTTTTATTTTACAGGCAAAAGAGCTGATTTCTTTGGGGCATGCCCCGCAAAAAGGCCCTTTTAAGGGCTGGTAAGATAATAGAGCTGTTAACTTTTTAATGTAGAATAGTGTAGGGCATTTTTTTATTTTGGGGGGCTTTGTTATTTTATTAGGGGGCTTAGATTAGGTGTAAGTAGTTTAAAATTGTAATATTTTTTAAATGTTTGTAACTTATTTTTTTTTTTTTTTTTTGTAACTTAGTTTTTTTATTTTTGGTACTTTAGTTAGTTTATTTAATTGTATTTAATTGTAGTTATTTGTAGGTAATTTATTTAATTAATTTAATGATAGTGTAGTTTTAGGTTTAATTGTAATGTAGGTTAGGATTTATTTTACAGGTAATTTTGTATTTCTTTTAGCTAGGTAGTTATTAAATAGTTAATAACTATTTAATAACTATTCTAACTAGCTAAAATAAATACAAAGTTACCTGTAAAATAAATATAAATCCTAAAATAGCTACAATGTAATTATTAATTATATTGTAGCTATATTAGGGTTTATTTTATAGGTAATTATTTCGTTTTAAATAGGAATAATTTATTTAATGATAGTGTAGTGTTAGGTGTAATTGAAACTTAGGTTAGTTTTTTATTTTACAGGTAAATTTGACTTTATTTTATCTAGGTAGTTATTAAATAGTTAATAACTATTTAATAGCTATTGTACCTAGTTAAAATAAATTGAAATTTGCCTGTAAAATAAAAATAAATCCTAAGATAGCTACAATATAATTATTATTTATATTGTAGCTATATTAGGGTTTATTTTAAAGGTAAGTATTTAGTTTTAAATAGGATTAATTTAGTTAATAAGAGTTATAATATTTATTTAGATGTATTTAATTAATATTTAAGTTAGGGGGCTGTTAGGGTTAGGGTTAGACTTAGGTTTAGGGGTTAATAATTTTATTTTAGTGGCGGCGGTGTAGGGGGGCAGGATAGGGGTTAATAAATGTATTATAGGTGGCGACGGTGTAGGGGGGGGCAGATTAGGGGTTAATAAGTTTAATATAGGGGGCAGCGGGGTCCGGGAGCGGTGGTTTAGGGGTTAAACAATTTATTTAGTTGCGGGCGGGGGTCCAGGATCGGCAGGATAGGGGTTAATAAATTTATTATAGGTGGCGGTGGTATAGGGGGGGCCAGGATAGGGGTTACTAGGTATAATGTAGGTGGCGGTGGGGCTTCGGGAGCGGCGGTTTTAGGGGTAAATACATTTATTATAGTTGCGGCGGGGTCTAGGAGCGGCGGTTTAGGGGTTAATACATTTATAAGAGTTGCGGCGGGGTCTAGGAGTGGCGGTTTTGGTATTTAATAACTTTATTTCGTTGCTGGGGGCTCCGGGGGGGGGCACCGGTATAGGGGGTAGAACAGTATAGTTTAGTGTGGGTGCTTAGTGACAGGGGTATCAATAAAGCTGTCAAAAAGCCGAAGAGCAGCAAGATCGGATGAGTGATAATTATCACAGTCCGTTGCTCATCACCCCGTACTTGGTGCGCAGCTTTTTGACAGCTTTTTTGATAACTTTGGCAAGATTTTTCAGGTCCACGGAGATGGTAGGCAAGCTTAGGCGGGCGTATTGGGCCCAGCGAAGGCAGGTAAGTAGACACGTTGATAACTAGGCCTCTGTGTCTTTTCATTAGGTGTTTGTTAATTGTGGTCCTATAAAGTAGTAGCTAGTGATACTGCTATAATCTAGCAAGCACAGGGAGCAGGTGGGATGCTCAAACCGAAAAAGCTGTGGTGGTCTTTTGCGCTACTCTTCCGTGGAGACGCTGAGATGTTGAGATGTAGTGAGATGGGTTCATAGGAAGGAAACACGCCCCTGTCCAGGCATGTGAAATCAACAACCAACACAAGGATTCCAGCACTCCGTGAATAAAAGGTAAAACTTCTTTATTTCATCATGGTTAAAAACGAAAGGCAAAAGACAGTATCTAGGATAAAATCAATCAAGGGGAAAGGGGAACCAAAGCCCCCACAGCAACAGATGCGTTTCATGCCGCTAGGGCACTTGTTCACTGATATTTTGTTAGGAACTGGTTAACAACTTTTATTGCTTCAACAACATGTAACCCCTTATGCCCTAACAAAATAGAATTGAATCAGAACATATATACAAATAGTCTGTGCAAAAATAGCAATGAAAATACATATATATATATATATATATATATATATAAATACTATTAGTAAGATTTGCATATAAAACCATTAAGCACAGTATATCCAATTAATATACAAATACGATTTTAGCTTTTAACAAAAAGATTAACATCCATTTGGGAGTTCAAGCCAAAAGGAAGTCTAGTCTTTAAGTGAAAGATCCAAAAGACTGTGTCTTTCATCTAATTTTATTTCTCTGTTACCACATCTATGATGTCTAGGGACAAAGTCAATGCCCTGAACCCTGAGTAAGGAGCTGTCAGAATTATGATAATCCCTAAAGCGTCTTGCAATAGGTGTCTTTGACTCTGGGTCCTCAATTGACCTAATGTGTTCTAGGAATCTGTCTTTGAGAGATCTTATAGTGCGCCCTGTATACTGTTTATCACAGCCCATACAAGTAAGGAGATAGATGATATGTGTTGTTTTACAATTAATAAAGTAGCAAATGTCAAATTCCTTATCAAGTTCCTGCGATTTAAATTTATCTCCTTGAACAACATAGCTACATGTCTTATATCTAGAGGCACAACATTTGAAAAAAACTTTCCTTTGTTTCAACCAAGGGGTGTGTGTAATTTTAGGGAGCATTGAGGGAGATAAAATATTTCTGAGAGACTGTTTTTTTTTAGGGAAAAATTTACACCCATCTTTTGTTATTTCATTTAAAATGGGATCATTATGCAAAATTGGTAAATGCTGTTTGATAATGGTACAGATATTGTTATATTCTTTACTATAGGCAGTGATGAACATGGGTGATTTAATGAAAGCATCCTTGTTACTGGTGCTTTGTTTCTTATATTGTAACAATTGTGATCTTGGTATAATGTCAACCTGTTCTTTGGACCTATTCAATACATTACTAAGATAACCTCTATGTAAGAGTCTGTGAATAGTATCCCTAGAAAATTTTTATAGGTGTCTGTATTGGAGAAGTTATGTTTGACCCTGATAAGTTGGCTCTTAGGGATCAAATGAGTTGGATGGCATGATTGTTAACTCAAAATTGTGTTCCCTGCTGTTGGTTCAGTTCCATATCAATTACTTTTTCATCCCCTATTAAGTATGACTATAACATCCAAAAAAACTGAGTCTGTCCAAACTATGTTCCATAGTAAATTTTAGCTGCAATGTATTACTCTGTAAATAAGAAAAAAATTGGGCAGCAGCATAAAAGTATAAAAGTGAAGCTTATATACTTATTGTCTGACACAGGAATCAATTGACAAGGACATTGGTACATTTGAAGCATTTCCCTACAAAATAGTGTAAATTTGAACATTCTTTCTTCCCTTTAGAGTAATAGATTTAATTGTAAAAGTCAATCAACTAATTTTGTCACATATGTTTGTTTGTTCTTGTTAAAAGGTTGTTCAGTTATCAGACAAATGAGAAGAAAAATGGAAACAATTTATAATTTTTTACATTTGTCAGGCATGTTGAGACAAGAACAGTTTTAACAATTGAAGAAAAGCTTGAAGTTATAAAGCTATTTGGAAGAAATGAAAGAACATGTGACATTGTCCGTGCAACTGGATTAAAGGAGTCCACACTGGGTACAATCAGAGATAATGCAGGGAAAATAAAAGAAAGTTATCTTGCTGGGACAGCAGTGAGTGCTACACAATCTGTTAATCTTTCTACAATAATAAACTGTCTGGTGAAGCTGAAAGGGCATTTGCACCTTTTTTTATTTTAAATGATTGATGAAGAAGGCTATACCCTGGATCAGATTTTTAATTTTGATGAAACTGGTCTGTATTGGACCTACATCTTAAGGTAGAAGCACAGACTGCAAAGGATAGACTGATTTTGATGCTGGGTGCAAATGCCAGTGGAGATTTAAAGGGACAATTTACCCTAAACTTTTCCCCCATTTAATTTGTTTTTAATGATCCATTTTACCTTCTGGAATGTATTAAATTGTTTTCAAATAGCTCCTTTACCTTTGTATTAGCAATTGAAATAGCTGAATTTGTCTGTGGTATCCCTACCTGTATGGAAAGTTTCTATACTTCATAACCAACAGAAGAACAGATTATTTTCCTAGTAAGTGCCCCAGCTGCCTCCCCCAAAAAGTGTAGTGTGGCTTTTCAAAAATAAAAATGTAGCATCTTTTATTTATTTTTTTAAATCACTGCACAATGCAGTTTTTAGGGGCTAAAGTTGACGGCTGTGGGTTATTAGAAAAAAACGGCACTGAAAGTGCGTTTACATTGCGGTCTATGGGAATTGTGTTTTCCCTGTAAATATATATGTATATGCTTATATACATATATATTTATGTGTTAATATATGTATATGCATAAATATTTATATTTGCTGCTCCCCTTTGATGCGCATAGGTTCTATGCCGTGTATGACGGCATCAGAACGAGGCTTTCATTGGAACCTATGGAAGCGCATTTGAATTGCACCTCAATTGTAATACTAGCGCACATTTGTGTGCACTGGTATAGTTGAGCGCAAATATCGCTTTGACGGAAGCAATATTTTGCGCTCAACTTGTAATCTGGCCCAAAATGTTAATTTTGCTGGCAAAATATTTCAAGCAGTACCGACATTGGTGATGTAAAGTAAAGGGGGCTTTTAAATGTATAGCTTCAAGCCTAATAAATATACCTATGTACCCCTAAACTGACAGAACCCACCCCCACACTAACGCCTAAAACCACTAATAGTCCACGCAATAAACTTCCTAACCTATTAACTCCTATACCGCCTATAGCCCACTGCATAAACTTCCTAACCTATTAACCCCTATACCGCCAATAGCCCACCACAATAAACTTCCTAACCTATTAACCCCTATACCGGCATAAACCCCCACTGGAAACTACCTCTACATTACTAAACCCCTATACTGCCATAACCCCCCATTCCAAACACCCTCTTACCTATTAACCCCTAAACTGCCCCAACCCCCCAATGCAAACACCCCCCTAACCTGTTAACACCTAATCCGCCACTGTGTGATATTGAGATTATCAGTTGGTATGAACCATATCAACCTGTTGTTATGTGCACAATGGTAGAGTCAGGAAGTGCCTCTTGCATTGTGTGTGTGTATAGCTTCTTAATAAAGTTTACAGTTATGAAGACCTGTGCTTGATCTCCTTATATAAACTAAGATAAAACATGGTGTCAGAATAAGGAGTTCCCTGCTTCCGTCTGAACAAGCAAGGACTCTGAGGAATCCATAAGAAATCTTTGCAGCAAATTGAAAGTGTGAGAGTCAAGGTTCTGGCAGAGTGACCACTGCTTCTTCTCATGAACTGAGTAAGTGCATCATAACTTCTACAATTGACTGATTCTAACAGCACTACAGACTTTTATATTAATACTGCATAATTCAGAACATTAAGATGGAAAAGTTAAATCCTCCAGCAGAATTGAAAATGACTGGTAATATGGAAGATGCATGGCAGAGGTTTAAGCAAAGATTCCAGCTATATGTTAGAGCTATAGGAGCTCAGGAGCAAGATGATGAACAAAAGATTGCACTTTTTCTGACTGTAGCAGGACCAGCAGCAATAAATGTATACAACACCTTCACATTTACAGATGAAAGAAAGGGATGTTTATCAGGTTGTTCTAGACAAATTTGAACAGTACCGTGTTGTACCTAGGCGCAATGAAACCTATGAAAGGTATCTTTTCAGATGTAGAATGCAGAATGAACGGAGAGACTATTGAGGAGTATGTAACAGACTTAAAACTGAAGAGTAGATCATGTAATTATGGAGCAATGTGTAACTCATTAATCAGAGACCAGCTAGTTATAGGCTGCAGAAATATAAGGGTTAAAGAACGCTTGCTCAGAGAGAAAGATTTGACACTGGAAAAGGCAGTAGAAATTTGTCAAAGTTCAGAGGCAGCACAGGAACAAGTGCGCACACTCTGCCACAGTACAGCGATAACACCAGTAATGGCAGTTACAGTGGGGAAAAACAAAGTGCATCCACATTATGTAAATAAAATTAAAGTAAAAAGTTTTATCACGCAAACAGCAAATTCTCAGCCTGAATCAGACTGGCTATGTACCAGATGTGGAAAGCAGCATGGCTTAAGACA